>NC_133330.1:11901634-12021548 GCF_042186555.1 Aquarana catesbeiana
GAAAAAAAGGGAAGGAAGGAAAGAGGAAAGAAGAAGAAGAAAAGAAAAAAAGAAAGGAAGGAAAAAACATAGAAGCAAAAAAAAAAAAGAAAGAAAGGAAAGAAGAAAGAAGCAAAGAAAGAAGGGAAGGAAGGAAATAAGAAAAAAATCAAAGAAACAAAAGAAGGAGGGAAGAAAAAAGTGAAGGCAGGTCTGTATAAAGGAAGAATGTGAAAAAGGCAGAACGAAGGAGAAAACAGTAAAAGATAGAAAAGAGGATGAAATGCAATTAGAGTATAAGATATGTATATAAAATATGAATGCCAAGCCAAAACTTCTTCTTTTTTTTTTCTTTTTTTTCTGTAGACTTTTATTAAAACCCCTCTCAGGTTTTGTTTTTTATTATTTGCTTTAACTTCCTGTACTGGAGACAGAACAGAAAGGGAAATTAAATCTCAGCTGCCACTAGAACATTTGCTCTGAAGATTTCCAGTGAGAACTGTGTAAGTCTGGTTCTTCCACCACCTTCTGTCTTGGTGTCAAAGTGATAAAACAAAAAGAGGGTGACTCTACCCAGTGGGGACACCGACAGCCATAGGAACCTGACAGGGGGTTTACATATACTTTAAAAATAGAAAAAGTGAAGTAAGCAAATAAATAAAGCAGTATAGGTGAATGATAAAAGAAAATAGAAAAAGATGAGAAGGAAAATAAATAATGTCTGACAGAGAAACAAAGACTGGAGGAGACAGGAAGAGGATAGAGAAGAGGAGGAGAACTGGGAGGAGAAATAGTGAGAGAGAGAATAATAGGAGAAGAGATAGAAAAGGAGAACTGAAAAACTGGGAATAGAAGTAGAAAGAAAGAAGAGGAGAAAGGAAGAGAGGAGAAGAGAGGAGAGACAGCAAGAGAGAAAGGAAGAAGAAAGAGGAAAGATACAGGAATAGAAATGAGGCATAAAGAGAGAAGAGGGAGGATGCAGGAAGAGAGAAAAGACAAGTGGGAAGAGGTTGGAAGAGAGAAGAGGATAGAGGTCGGAATAGGGAAGAGGCAGGAAGAAAGACGAAGCAGTTAGAGAGAAGAGGCAGGAAGAGAGAAGGGGCAAGAGGAGAGAAGAGACAAGAAGAGAGAAGAGGGAAGAGGCAAGAAGAGAGAAGAGGGAAGAGGCAGGAAGAGAGAAGAGGGAAGAGGCAGGAAGAGAGAAGAGGCAAGAATCAGGAAGAGAAACGAGGCAATAAAAGAGAAAAGGCAAGAGGAGAGAAGAAGGAAGAAGCAGGAAGAGAGAAGAGGGAAGAGGCAGGAAGAAAGACGAGGCAGGAAGACAGACGAGGCAAGAAGAGAGAAGGAGGGAAGAGGCAGGAAGAGAGAAGAGGCAGGTAGAGAGAAGAGAGAAGCAAAGAGTAGAGGGAAGAAGCAGGAAGAGCGACGAGGCAGGAAGAGAGACGAGGCAGGAGAGAGACGGGGAAAGAGGCAGGAAGAGAGAAGGGGCAGGAAGAGAGAAGGGGCAAGAGGAGAGAAGAAGCAGGAAGAGAGCCAAGGCAAGAAGAGAGAAGAGGGAAGAGGCAGAAATAGAGAAGAGGCAAGAAGAGGGAAGAAGTAAGAGGTAAGAAGAGAAAAGAGGGAAGAGACAGGAAGAGGGAAAAGGGAAGATCCCGGAAGAGAGAAAATGGAAGAGGCGGGAAGAGGGCAGAGGCGGGAAGAGGGCAAAGGCGGGAAGAGGGCAAAGGCGGGAAGAGGGCAGAGGCGGGAAGAGGGCAGAGGGAATAGGCAGGAAGAGAGAAAATGGAAGATGCAGGATAAGGGAAAAGACAGAAAGAAAGAGAGAGGCAGAAAGAAGGATGAGGCAGAGAGAGGGGAGAGGCAAGAAGAGAAAAAAAGGCAGGGAGAGGACAGAAGAAGGTAAAGGAGAGTCAGGAGGAGCTAGGAAGTAAGAAGAGAAAAGGGGCAGGAAGAGAAGAGAAGCAGGAAGAAAAAAGAGGCGGTCAGAGCAGACAGGCAGGATGGGGGGATAGAAAGGGAGAGACAAAAAGCAGGAGGAGGAAAGAGGCCAGGCAGGAATTGGGGAGCGGCAGGAAGAGAGGGAGAGAGTAGAGGCAGGAAGGAAGAAGAGAAGGAAGTGGGGGGAGGGAGGGAGATGGGAGAGGCAGGAAGGAAGAAGAGAAGGGAAGTGGGGGGAGGGAGATGGGAGAGGCAGGAAGGAAGAAGAGAAGGGAAGTGGGGGGAGGGAGGGAGATGGGAGAGGCAGGAAGGAAGAAGAGAAGGGAAGTGGGGGGAGGGAGGGAGATGGGAGAGGCAGGAAGGAAGAAAAGAAGGGAAGTGGGGGGAGGGAGGAGATGGGAGAGGCAGCGGGAGGGAAAAGGCAGAAAGAGGGGAGAGAAAGGGAGAGAGAGGAGGTGCAAGAGAGCAGAGTATATAAGTAGACAAAGTCTAGAGAGAGAGAGAGAGAGAGAGAGAGCGAGACAGGAAGAGACAGGAGCAGCATCTGATCCAGAGATTAATCTGAATGAATCAAACTGAAAGACACTCATCATGATTCCGATGAAAGGAGAAGTCTCATGCACACCTCCCAGGCAGTGAATGTCTGCCAGGCTCTGCATGCTGCGCCAACTTCTGCCCTCACCCCAGACATATCCCTCCCCACTAAACAATGACAAACCTGGGGATGGCAGGGGGGCAGGCATGAGCCAGGGGGACAGGAAAAGGAGGCTATTCAGGGGACACACAAGCAAAAGGGAACTTACACTGCACCTGGAGGATCTGATCACTGAGATTAGCACGCAGGTAATAGGAGCTGTACAGAGGTAAAACCAGACCCAGGCTGCCAGGAACACACCAGAGAGAGCCAGAAGAGAGCACAGGAGAGAAAGGGAAAGACCGGGGAGAGGGGGGGGGGGAGGAAGGAAGGAAGGAAGGAAGGAAGGAAGGAAGGAAGGAAGGAAGGAAGGAAGGAAGGAAGGAAGGACGGACGGACATGAGGAAGGGAAGTGAAGGAAAGAAAACACAGGGAGGGTTGGGTGGAAGAGTAAGGAAGGAAGGAAGAAATATGGAAAGGAAAGAAAAGGAAAAAAGGAATAAAAAAAGAAAAGTAGGAAAAAAGAAGGAAAGAAAGGGAAAGGAAATTAAAAGGAAAATAAAGGAAAGGAAAAGAAAAGAAAAACAAAGGGCAAAAGGGACCAAAATAAGAAAAAAGTAGAAAGAATATAAGGAGAATAAAAATGAAAGCAAAATAAAAGAAGGGCAAACGGGAAACAAATGAAAAGAAGAAAGAAGGAAAGGGAAGAAGAAGGGCAAAAGGAAGAAAAAAGAAGGAAGAAAGAAGCAAAGGGAAGAAGAAGGGCAAAAGGGAAGAAAAAAGAAGGAAGAAAGAAGGAAAGAAAGGCAATAAAGAAGGGGAAAAGAGAAGAAGAAAGAAAGGAGGACATGAAAAGAAAGGCAAAAAGGGAAGGAAGGAAGGGAGGAAGGAAGGGAGGAAGGAAGGAGGAAGGAAGGGAGGAAGGGAGGGAGGGAGGGAGGGAGGAAGGAAGGAAGGAAGGAAGGAAGGAAGGAAGGAAGGAAGGAAGGAAGGAAGGAAGGAAGGAAGGAAGGAAAGAAGAAAAAAGAAAGGAAAGAAGCAAGAGGAGGAAGGCAAGGAAAGGAAAGACAGGGAGGGTTGGGTTGAAGTGGGAGGAAGGAGGAAAGATAAAAGGAAAGGAAATGAAAAGGGGAATAAAAAATAAAAGAAGGAAGAAAAGGAAAAAAAAGGAAAGGAAAGGAAGGGAAAAATAAAACAAAGGAAAAGAAAGAAAAGAAAAAAGGGCAGAAGGGAACAAAAAAGAAAAGAAGAAGGAACGGAAAATAAAGGAAAGAAAAAGGGAAAAAAGAAGGGCAAAGGGGAAAAAAGAAAAGAAGGAAGAAAAAAAGGAAAGAAGGGGAATACAGAAGAAGAAAGAAAGGAGGAAAGCAAAAGAGAGGCAAAAAGTGAAGGAAGAAGAAAGAAAGAAAGAAGAAAGAAAGAAAGAAAGAAAGAAAGAAAGAAAGAAAGAAAGAAAGAAAGAAAGAAAGAAAGAAAGAAAGAAAGAAAAGAAAGAAAGAAAGAAAGAAAGAAAGGAAGAAAGAAAAGGAAGCAAGTGGAAGGAAAGAGAGAAGTAGTTATAATAAAGGAAGAGAGGAAGGAAGGAGAAAAGAAAAGAAATAGTGAAAAGGTGGAGCCAAGGAAGGAAGGAATAAAGAAGAAAAAGAAAGGAAGAAGAAAGACAGGAAGGCAGGAAGGGGGTGAGGAAGGAAAGAAGCAAGAAGAAGAAAGAAGGGAATTAAGGAAGAAGGAGAGAAGGTGGTGAGGAGGCAGGAAGGTAGGAAGGAAGGAAGGTGAGAGGTGAAGGAAGGAAGGTGAGAGGTGAAGGAAGGAAGGTGGGGGCGAAGGAAGGAAGGTGGGAGGCGAAGGAAGGAAGGTGGGGGTGAAGGAAGGAAGGTGAGAGGTGAAGTAAGGAAGGAAGGTGGGGGTGAAGGAAGGAAGGTGAGAGGTGAAGTAAGAAAGGAAGGTGGGGGTGAAGGAAGGAAGGAAGGTGGGGGTGAAGGAAGGAAGGTGAGAGGTGAAGGAAGGAAGGTGAGAGGTGAAGGAAGGAAGGTGAGAGGTGAAGGAAGGAAGGTGAGAGGTGAAGGAAGGAAGGAAGGTGGGGGTGAAGGAAGGAAGGTGATTGGTGAAGGAAGGAAGGTGAGAGGTGAAGGAAGGAAGGTGAGAGGTGAAGGAAGGAAGGAAGGTGGGGGTGAAGGAAGGAAGGTGGGGTGAAGGAAGGAAGGTGATTGGTGAAGGAAGGAAGGTGAGAGGTGAAGGAAGGAAGGTGAGAGGTGAAGGAAGGAAGGAAGGTGGGGGTGAAGGAAGGAAGGTGGGGGTGAAGGAAGGAAGGTGATTGGTGAAGGAAGGAAGGTGAGAGGTGAAGGAAGGAAGGTGAGAGGTGAAGGAAGGAAGGTGATTGGTGAAGGAAGGAAGGTGGGGGTGAAGGAAGGAAGGTGAGAGGTGAAGGAAGGAAGGAAGGAAGGTGGGGGTGAAGGAAGGAAGGAAGGTGAGAGGTGAAGGAAGGAAGGAAGGAAGGTGGGGGTGAAGGAAGGAAGGTGAGAGGTGAAGGAAGGAAGGTGAGAGATGAAGGAAGGTGAGAGGTGAAGGAAGGAAGGTGAGAGGTGAAGGAAGGTGAGAGGTGAAGGAAGGAAGGAAGGTGAGAGGTGAAGGAAGGAAGGAAGGAAGGTGGGGGTGAAGGAAGGAAGGTGAGAGGTGAAGGAAGGAAGGTGAGAGATGAAGGAAGGTGAGAGGTGAAGGAAGGAAGGTGAGAGGTGAAGGAAGGTGAGAGGTGAAGGAAGGAAGGAAGGTGAGAGGTGAAGGAAGGAAGGTGAGAGGTGAAGGAAGGAAGGAAGGTGGGGGTGAAGGAAGGAAGGAGAGAGGTGAAGGAAGGAAGGTGAGAGGTGAAGGAAGGACAAGGAAGTTTAGGTAGAAGAGTAAGAATGAGGAAGACAGAAGAGTGGAGATGAGGATGTGGGAGGGTCGGGGAAGATTGGTGATGTAAAGAAAGGATAAGAGGAGAAGGGAGAATTCCATTACTATCTGTTCACAGCTTAGCAGCCAATCACTGTACACATGCACAAACACAACTCACACTGCACCTCCCCCACATGTTTAAAGGGACACTGTTAGGATTGCACTTCACAACTGTCTTTTGTTTTTTATTCATTATCATTAAATATCCAATTGTAATTTTCTCCCTATTATTGATCTGGACTCAGCAGATGGGAGAATTCACCGATAACTATATATAAACACCAAGCAAAGGTAAAACTCATGGCAATGCAGACTCTGACACAAAGCAACATTAAGAATTTTTTTTTATGAATGAACAGCATTCGACCTGGAGAGAAAATAGCTCTTGGACACGCAGCAGTTCACGAATAACAAATAAGTATCAGTGTCTGAATGAATATTATAGTGTAACATTAAAATTACATGCATTGGATATAATTATCTACAGAGTCCAGAGCTACAGCCAAGTTTTTTTTTAAAAAAAGGCAGAAATGACCACTGCTGCTTACTTGGAAAAGGCAGCGTGAATCTAAAAATGATAAAATTATTTCTGCCTCGGTATTGAGTTTTGGACTGATTTACAACACTGACAGATTTAGATGAAAATTAATTTCAATTTTGATGGCAGGGTCCCTTTAAAGCATTGGGGGAGGGGGGGGGGGACAGGTGTACAATGGTCACACCTAAATATTATTAATCACAATTAAATGAAGACGTTAATGGTTGAGCTACACACAAGATTTTTCGCTGCTCGGTGACACAATTAAAATCTTTGGTCGCTCTCTTTGGAGTCTAATCATAAAACATTTGTTGGATGAACACACATTTGTTGAAGGACGAATGATTTTTCCTTCAAAAGATCCTCTACCAAATTAATTTTTATGGTCGTCAGCCCCGTCTAGTGGCCAAAATGTGGTATAGTTGTCTGTATTACCTCGATGAAAAAAAAAAAAGAGATACCGCATTTTGGCCACTAGATGGAGCTGACGATTATAGGAATTCATCTATTACAGAAAACATGGGGAAAATTCGTTCAGCCTGCACGAATGTGTCTGATGTTCGTCCAACGAGTGTTTTATATATATAGATCCCTTTGTGTCACATTAACTGTACACAAGAGATCAGCAGTCGTAGGGCGAAGTGACTGATCTCCTATGACTAGCCATACGCTCATGGACACAGACTGTCTGGTTTTGCACCCCATGCATTTGCAGGTTTACACAATCAGCAGTGTGAACCCGTCTGCAGCCACATAGAGCCATTCATTAATATGATTGGCTGTATGCAGTCGCTATGTCTCTTGGGTGCTAAAATACACCCGTAATTTGCGTTTCTTTGGCTATTTAGAAGACTGTTTGGTGATTTTTTTCCCCCCTTTTAATTTATTCAGCTTAAAGCAGATATAAACCCAATTAATAAAATCTCATATAAGCTTTAACATGTTCATTAAACTTGAAAAAATCACTTTCAATCTCTTTAAGGGGCCCATTTCCTTCTATACAGTGTGCTAATACACTTTGCGTTAAGACAGCCCTTTGAAACGAATGGGCTGCCAACGCCTCCCAATGTGCTAAAAAAAAAATCATACCGGATTACGTGTGGCCCTTTGCAGCTGTCAGGGGCCACAGCTGAGGCTCCACATTCCTCATAAGCTGACCACCGCTGGTCTACTGGTTCACCACTTAAAGCCAACACTTAAAGGCTGTTGGTGCAGTTACAACAATAGGCCAGCAGGTGGCAGTGAAATATAAGCGCTCGCAGGCAGCAGAGGATTCTGGGAGTGCAGCTGAATGCTGGCACGCATACAATACGCCTCGCCAAATTGGTTTGACCCTCTCTAAGCGTCATTCTCTACATTCCCAGAAATGTGAATTCTTTCAGGCGATACGTGCGTCTTTCTTACCTGTAATTTGTACTGTGAATTGGCGCGTATGTGTACGATCGGTCAGCTTCGTCAATGTATCTCTGGAAAAAGAAGATACGTGAAAATAGCATTGCCTTCTGGTCAGTGGAGAACACATACTGGCTCTGGGCATCGTGGCAGGCACCCGCTCTTGGGCATTGTGACGGGCATCGCTTACCCACATTGCAGTGCAATATTAAGACTGATTGCAAAGTGTGTGTGGGGGTTTCTGAAGACTCCCCCCCCCCTCCCCCTCATAGCGGACAGGCTGGAGCACTCTACAAATAATGCTCAGAGGTCCTGATGGCCCCCCTTTTATGATGCTCAACAAGGGCCACGGTTTTGGCCCCATTAACCTCCAGAAGGAGGGGTGGGCAGGAGGGGAGGCTGCCTTGGGCGCAGTGGTGAGGTGGGGGGCGCTGCTTGGAGAGTTCCTACCTGCAAGCTGACAGGAGTAGTGACAGCAGGGATGGGACTTTTTTTTCCGACACATATCGCTCATACATTTTGGAAAGGGGGGGGGGGGTGCCATTTGGAAAAAGGGAATAAAAAAAAAAAAGAAAGAAGAGCAAATGAAACACAAGAAAGAAGGAAAAAAGGGAATAAAAAATAAAGGAAGGAAAGGAAAGAGGAAGGGAAAGGAAAGGAAAAAAGAAAGGAAAGGAAATGGTGAAAAGGTGGTGAGGTGGAGCGGAGGAAGGAAGGAAGGAAGGAAGAAAGGAAAGAAGGAAGGAAGGAAGGAAGGAAGGAAGGAAGGAAGGAAGGAAGGAAGGAAGGAAGGAAGGAAGGAAGGAAGGAAGGAAGGAAAGAAAGAAAGAAAGAAAGAAAGAAAGAAAGAAAGAAAGAAAGAAAGAAAGAAGGAAATTAATAAAGAAGAAAAAAGAAAGGCAAGAAGAAAGACGGTCCTGATGGCCCCCTTTGTGATGCTCAACAAGGGCCACGGTTTTGGCTTCATCAACCGACAGGACAAGGGGGTGGGCAGGAGGGGAGGCTGCCTTGGGCGCAGTGGTATCACAGGAGGTGGGGGGTGCTGCATGGAGAGTTCCTACCTACAAGCTGACAGGAGTAGTGACAGCAGGGACGGGATTTTTTCTGGCACATATTGCTCATACATTTTGGAAGGGGGGAGGTGCCATTTGGAGAAAGGGAATAAAAAAGAAAAAAAAAAAAAGGAAGAAAGAAGAGGAAATGAAATCAAAAAAGAAGGGAAAAAGGGAATAAAAGAAAAAGGAAGGAAAGGAAAGAGAAAAAGAAAGGGAAAAGGGAATAAAAAAGAAAGGAAAGGTAATGGTGAAAAAGTGGTGAGGTGGAGCGGAGGAAGGAAGGAAGGAAGGAAGAAAGGAAAGAAGGAAGGAAGGAAGGAAGGAAGGAAGGAAGGAAGGAAGGAAGGAAGGAAAGAAAGAAAGAAAGAAAGAAAGAAAGAAAGAAAGAAAGAAAGAAAGAAAGAAGGAAATTAATAAAGAAGAAAAAAGAAAGGCAAGAAGAAAGACGGTCCTGATGGCCCCCTTTGTGATGCTCAACAAGGGCCACGGTTTTGGCTCCATCAACCGACAGGACAAGGGGTGGGCAGGAGGGGAGGCAGGAGGTGGGGGGGGGGGGGTGCTGCATGGAGAGTTCCCACCTACAAGCTGACAGGAGTAGTGACAGCAGGGACGGGATTTTTTCTGGCACATATTGCTCATACATTTTGGAAGGGGGGAGGTGCCATTTGGAAAAAGGGAATAAAAAAGAAAAAAAAAAAAAAGGAAGAAAGAAGAGGAAATGAAATCAAAAAAGAAGGGAAAAAGGGAATAAAAGAAAAAGGAAGGAAAGGAAAGAGAAAAAGAAAGGGAAAAGGGAATAAAAAAGAAAGGAAAGGTAATGGTGAAAAAGTGGTTAGGTGGAGCGGAGGAAAGAAGGAAGGAAGGAAGGAAGGAAGGAAGGAAGGAAGGAAGGAAGGAAGGAAGAAAGAAAGAAAGAGAAGGAAATTAATAAAGAAGAAAAAAGAAAGGCAGGAAGAAAGCTGGTCCTGACGGCCCCCTTTGTTATGCTGAGCAAGGGCCATGGTTTTGGCCCCATCCACCTCCAGGGCCCAAGCGGGGCTGGGACATGGGGTGGGCAGGGGGGACGACTGCCTTGGTGAGGTGGGGGGCACTGTGCAAAGAGTTCCTAACTAAAAGCTGACAGGAGTAGTGACAGCAGGAAGGGGATTTTTGCTGACACATATTGCTCATGTATTTTGGAAGGGGGGGAGGTGCCATTTGGAAAAAGGGAATAAAAAAGATGAAATAAAGGGATGGAAAGGAAAGGAAAAAAAGAAGAAAAGAGAATAAAAAAAAGAAAGGAAAGGAAAAAAGAAGAGAAAAAGGGAATGGAAAGAAAAGGAAATGGTGAAAAGGTGGAGAGGTGGAGCGAAGGAAGGAAGGGGAGAAGGAAGAAAGAAAGAAGGAAAGGAATAAATAAAAAAAGGAAGGAAGAAAAACAATCCTGATGGCCCCCTTTGTGATGCTCAACGCGGCCATGATTTTGGCCCCATTCACCTCCAGGGCCCAGGTGGGCCTGGGACAAGGGATGGGCAAGAGGGGAAGCTGACAGGAGTAGTGACAGCAGGAAGGGGATTTTTGCTGACACATATTGCCCATACATTTTGGAGGGGTTGCCGTTTGGCATCTTCAACCTGGGCGCTAGGTGACCTTGTCCTGTCATTGGGCCCAGGTGCTCCACAGACCTATCACCGCTCCAAAGAGCTCAGCTATACCTCATCCAAGGACTTCACCAGGGTCCGGATGACCTGATGTCCCTCCATCCCGTCAATCATCCTCCGTCGGATCTAATCAAAGAAAAAAAGATGAGAAATGGTCACCACAAGGAAAACAACCAACTATGAAGAGAGCTTAAAGCAAGGACAAGGTTTGGATTAACTTCACCTAGTCCACTAGGCACCAGGAACCAAGTAGTCCCCGTGGTTGGGATTCAAGCTGATGACCCCGGTGCTCCCGGTGCGAAGTGCTAACAACTTAGCCACTTGTGCTGCCCACATTTGTGGTGGTCTCTCCTGGTCTGCAGGCATGTTGTCAAATTAAAAAAGAGGAGAATAAACGAGCATGGACCTACCTCCTCCTTATTCTCATCCTCCAACTCAGCGTCCAGGAAGTCCAGAGTCACCGGCTCCTGGAAGTTGATGACCTGCAATTATCAGAGGAAAGCATCTAAAGTTAAAGTGTACAAAGGAGACGTCTTCCAGAAACCATTCCGTTCCAAACACTCAATCACATACATGACAATGGTTTTGGATTTGCTGGGAGTCCCACATCTGGGCCTTCCACCCCACTTCCGCCCCACTTCCGCCCCACTTCTGCCCCACTTCCGCCCCACTGACGCTGTGTGCCGAGTCATGTCCTCATATCACAGCACCAACCTTATTTTAGTCACTGCACATGAGCACTGAATGCGCTACAAACGTTTAAACCACATCCTAAAAGTACACAAGATGTATGTAGCACATCGAGTCCTTCTGCCCCTCTGACACCCCCCCCCCCCCCCCACAATTTCCATCAATTTGTAGCTCTGAAAATGAAGCCGGGAGCAGCCATGTACATACAGCAGATCCAGCAGATGCCAGAAAAAGGTTTATCAACACAGTTGACATGAAATAGAGAGATACATTGTTTATAAACATTGCTCAGATGGGATATAGAGAGATAAAAAGTAACATTGTTTATAAATTTAATCAGGCTGAAGACAGGGAGATACAAAGTATATTTGTTTATAAACATTGAACAAACCGAAGCTAGAGCGATACAAAGTACCATTGTTTATAAACATTGTTCAGACGGGAGATAGAGAGATACAAGGTAACATTGTTTATAAACATTGTTCAGACGGGAGATAGAGAGATACAAAGTAACATTGTTTAGATGGGAGATAGAGAGATACAAGGTAACATTGTTTATAAACATTGTTCAGATGGGATATAGAGAGATAAAAAGTAACATTGTTTATAACCATTGATCTGATAGGAGATAGAGAGATACAAAGTAACATTGTTTATAAACATTGAACAAACGGAAGCTAGAGCGATACAAAGTAACATTGTTTATAAACATTGCTCAGACATGAGATAGAGAGACACAAAGTACCATTGTTTATAAACATTGTTCAGACGGGAGATAGAGAGATACAAAGTAACATTGTTTAGATGGGAGATAGAGAGATACAAGGTAACATTGTTTATAAACATTGTTCAGATGGGATATAGAGAGATAAAAAGTAACATTGTTTATAACCATTGATCTGATAGGAGATAGAGAGATACAAAGTAACATTGTTTATAAACATTGAACAAAAGGAAGGTAGAGAGATACAAAGTAACATTGTTTAGATGGGAGATAGAGAGATACAAGGTAACATTGTTTATAAACATTGTTCAGATGGGAGATAGAAAGATAAACTAACATTGTTTATAAACATTGTTCAGGTGGGAGAGAAATACAAAGTAACATGGTTTATAAACATTGTTCAGACGGGAGATAGAGATACAAAGTAACATTGTTTATAAACATTGTTCAGACGGGAGATAGAGAGAGATACAAAGTAACATTGTTTATAAACATTGTTCAGACGGGAGATAGAGCAGGGGCGGATCCAGGGGGGGGGCAACGGGGCAATTGCCCCCTCCGAGAAATGCGGGTGAGTGAGCCGGCGGGCGGCTCCGTAATTGAGAGAGCCGCCGGGCGGCTCGGCGGCTCCATAGGTGAAAGAGCCGCCGGGCGGCTCCGTAGAGACAGACAGCGGCAATGGCGTTGTTAGGTGGGTGCGGGGGTGTGCGGTCCGCACCCGGGTGACACCCGCCAGAGGGGTGACACCCGTAGGCAGCGGCACGCACCGCTAACACCGCCCGCTGACCTGATCTGCTTCTCAGGTCTTGCGCTGTGTGTGTGCCTCAGCGCAGTGGACTGAAGCCGCCTCCCCCTCCTCTCTGTTTACATTCACACAGGAGGAGGAGGAGCCCGAGGGACACACACGGCTGTGTGTATCTTCCGGTCCGCGCTGTTCTGAGGTCTGTATTAATGGGGGCTCTGCACTGAGGGGGATTCAGTACCAATGGGGGGCTCTGCACTGAGGGGGATTCTGTACCAATGGGGGGCTCTGCACTGAGGGGGATTCTGTACCAATGGGGGCTCTGCACTGAGGGGGATTCTGTACCAATGGGGGGCTCTGCACTGAGGGGGATTCAGTACCAATGGGGGGCTCTGCACTGAGGGGGATTCTGTACCAATGGGGGGCTCTGCACTGAGGGGGATTCTGTACCAATGGGGGGCTCTGCACTGAGGGGGATTCTGTACCAATGGGGGCTCTGCACTGAGGGGGATTCTGTACCAATGGGGGGCTCTGCACTGAGGGGGATTCTGTACCAATGGGGGGCTCTGCACTGAGGGGGATTCTATACTAATGGGGGGCTCTGCACTGAGGGGGATTCTGTACCAATTAGGGGCTCTGCACTGAGGAGGATTCTGTACCAATGGGGGCTCTGCACTGAGGGGGATTCTGTACCAATGGGGGGCTCTGCACTGAGGGGGATTCTGTACCAATTAGGGGCTCTGCACTGAGGGGGATTCTGTACCAATGGGGGGCTCTGCACTGAGGGGGATTCTGTACCAATGGGGGGCTCTGCACTGAGGGGGATTCTGTACCAATGGGGGGCTCTGCACTGAGGGGGATTCTGTACCAATGGGGGCTCTGCACTGAGGGGGATTCTGTACCAATGGGGGGCTCTGCACTGAGGGGGATTCTGTACCAATGGGGGGCTCTGCACTGAGGGGGATTCTATACTAATGGGGGGCTCTGCACTGAGGGGGATTCTGTACCAATTAGGGGCTCTGCACTGAGGGGGATTCTGTACCAATTAGGGGCTCTGCACTGAGGGGGATTCTGTACCAATGGGGGGCTCTGCACTGAGGGGGATTCTGTACCAATGGGGGGCTCTGCACTGAGGGGGATTCTGTACCAATGGGGGGCTCTGCACTGAGGGGGATTCTGTACCAATGGGGGCTCTGCACTGAGGGGGATTCTGTACCAATGGGGGGCTCTGCACTGAGGGGGATTCTGTACCAATGGGGGGCTCTGCACTGAGGGGGATTCTATACTAATGGGGGGCTCTGCACTGAGGAGGATTCTGTACCAATGGGGGGCTCTGCACTGAGGGGGATTCTGTACCAATGGGGGGCTCTGCACTGAGGGGGATTCTGTACCAATGGGGGGCTCTGCACTGAGGGGGATTCTATACTAATGGGGGGCTCTGCACTGAGGGGGATTCTGTACCAATGGGGGGCTCTGCACTGAGGGGGATTCTATACTAATGGGGGGCTCTGCACTGAGGAGGATTCTGTACCAATGGGGGCTCTGCACTGAGGGGGATTCTGTACCAATGGGGGGCTCTGCACTGAGGGGGATTCTGTACCAATGGGGGGCTCTGCACTGAGGGGGATTCAGTACCAATTAGGGGCTCTGCACTGAGGGGGATTCTGTACCAATGGGGGGCTCTGCACTGAGGGGGATTCAGTACCAATTAGGGGCTCTGCACTGAGGGGGATTCTATACCAATGGGGGGCTCTGCACTGAAGGGGATTCTGTACCAATGGGGGGCTCTGCACTGAGGGGGATTCTGTACCAATGGGGGGCTCTGCACTGAGGGGGATTCTGTACCAATGGGGGCTTTGCACTGAGGGGGATTCTGTACCAATGGGGGCTCTGCACTGAGGGGGATTCTGTACCAATGGGGGGCTCTGCACTGAGGGGGATTCTGTACCAATGGGGGCTCTGCACTGAGGGGGATTCTGTACCAATGGGGGGCTCTGCACTGAGGGGGATTCTGTACCAATGGGGGGCTCTTCACTGAGGGGGATTCTATACTAATGGGGGGCTCTGCACTGAGGGGGATTCTGTACCAATTAGGGGCTCTGCACTGAGGAGGATTCTGTACCAATGGGGGCTCTGCACTGAGGGGGATTCTGTACCAATGGGGGGCTCTGCACTGAGGGGGATTCTGTACCAATGGGGGCTCTGCACTGAGGGGGATTCTATACCAATGGGGGGCTCTGCACTGAGGGGGATTCTGTACCAATGGGGGGCTCTGCACTGAGGGGGATTCTGTACCAATGGGGGGCTCTGCACTGAGGGGGATTCTGTACCAATGGGGGGCTCTGCACTGAGGGGGATTCTGTACCAATGGGGGGCTCTGCACTGAGGGAGATTCTGTACCAATGGGGGCTCTGCACTGAGGGGGATTCTGTACCAATGGGGGGCTCTGCACTGAGGGGGATTCTGTACCAATGGGGGGCTCTGCACTGAGGGGGATTCTGTACCAATGGGGGGCTCTGCACTGAGGGGGATTCTATACTAATGGGGGGCTCTGCACTGAGGGGGGATTCTATACTAATAGGGGCCCTGCACTGAGGGGGATTCTATATTAATGGGGGTTCTGCACTGAGGGGGATTCTATACTAATGGGGGCTCTGCACTGAGGGGGATCTATACTAATGGGGGCTCTGCACTGAGGGGGGATTCTATACTAATGGGGGCTCTGCACTGAGGGGGGATTCTATACTAATGGGGGCTCTGCACTGAGGGGGGATTCTATACTAATGGGGATTACAACATCTCTCTGCTGCCTGTCTCTGGGACACACGAGACCACCTTAGCAGGTGGCAAGTGACAATCTTCATCTGGTGACAGGCGACGTGGCAAGAGACAATCCGCAACATGTGGCAGGCGACGTGGCAAGTGACACACTCGGGGCTCCCACTGATTCTGCATTATGGTGAGTTAAACTATTTAATTTTTTATAACAATGTAATAATAGTAATAATGCGCTTCAATCATCCTGACACCATAACAACCATGGTGCCGTGATGATTGAAGCGCCAACACCAGCCATTTCCCCGATAGATGTACCCCAAAAAAATATATTTTCTGGCAGTGCCCCTCCCGAGACTAGACTCTGGATCCGCCCCTGAGATAGAGAGAGATACAAAGTAACATTGTTTATAAACATTGTTCAGACGGGAGATAGAGAGAGATACAAAGCAACATTGTTTATAAACATTGTTCAGATGGGAGATAGGGAGATACAAAGTAACATTGTTTATAAAGATTAATCAGATGGGGACTGAAAGTAACATTGTAAATTTGTATTGATTTTGTTTCACTCCTCTGCAAATCCTGGGGATAAGCTTCCATCTGCTTTGAATGTCAGTAAAAAAACCCTGACTAGTACGTGAAGCGGTGACAGCGCGCCATTGGACGGCTTTATTTAAAAGGTATTTTTTTTTTCCTACAAAGTTAGTTTGTAAAAATATTTGTTTATTAAATAGGCAGCTTCTGCTTCCTTCCAGTGACTGTGCTTTGCCACTCCTCACCCTCAGTGCAGGTCTACCAATCTTTATGTAACTGATCGTATCTCAGCACCGATGGCGATCACCCTCCCTGACGTACAGTCAGCCACTAAAGGAGATTCTATAGCTTGTGTATACGAACTAGAAATATGGAACAGCAAAACACGGAAGATGCAAAAGTCACCCCAGAAATGGCTTTCAGGCACGTTACAATAATTGATGAAAAAAGTGAAAAACTACACAACAGGTTCTCTTAAAGAAAAAGCCCATTTCACAGGCAATGTCCCCCTAACGTCCAGCCAATCAGAGACGAGGAGACTTACTTGTGGCTTCAGGTTTGGATGGAGCAGAACATATCCATTCAGATCGATGGCAAACATGTATCCATTGGCACCCAACTGAAGGAGAGAAACAATGTTATGTATGAAAGTTTGTTCCTGGAGAGAACTTTTCTATATATATAATAAATATACATATAAAAGATATATAAATTACCATTTCATATAAATGCCATGCACACCCCTCCCCCTCCCCCCACTGCGGCCAGTCATTCACCAACACTGAATCTTCTCCTCCCCCAATCCAATCATCAGATCCCGGAATGCGGCGTCCTTTGGCTGAACTTACGCTGTATCGCGGCATCAGCTTCTGGATATCTTCCAGCGCCACATCAATGCCCATCACACCCAGAATGAGCTGGTTCTGCCGACTCTGCAGGTGGACGACAAGAACAATCAACAGCTAAACAGGCGTCCGGATAATCCAGGAGAAGAAGGTGTATCTAAAGCTTTTATTGTTAGTTACGTTAGAGCCTCTGTTGGGTTATACTGCCATCTGCGTTCCTAGTATTAAATCCTCCCTCCGCCTCCCCTCCAGTCTTACACAGTTGTATTGGCTCCTCTCCTGTACTCAAACAGCTTCCTCTGATTTCACTGCATACTGTGAGCTTCTCGCCATGTGCATTAGAAGCTTCAGCAAGTCAGATAGAGTCCCGCCCCCATTTCCTGGCTGGAGGACATCCCTATCCCTGGACCCACCCCTTTCATTTCCTGGCTGGAGGACGTCTCTATCCCTGGACCCACCCCCTTTCATTTCCTGGCTGGAGGACGTCCCTATCCCTGGACCCACCCCCTTTCATTTCCTGGCTGGAGGATGTCCTTATCCCTGGACCCGCCCCCTTTCATTTCCTGGCTGGAGGACGTCCTTATCCCTGGACCCGCCCCCTTTCATTTCCTGGCTGGAGGACGTCCTTATCCCTGGACCCGCCCCCTTTCATTTCCTGGCTGGAGGATGTCCCTATCCCTGGACCCGCCCCCTTTCATTTCCTGGCTGGAGGACGTCCCTATCCCTGGACCCGCCCTTTTCATTTCCTGGCTGGAGGACATCCCTATCCCTGGACCCACCCCCTTTCATTTCCTGGCTGGAGGATGTCCTTATCCCTGGACCCGCCCACTTTCATTTCCTGGCTGGAGGACGTCCTTATCCCTGGACCCGCCCACTTTCATTTCCTGGCTGGAGGACGTCCCTATCCCTGGACCCGCCCACTTTCATTTACTGGCTGGAGGACGTCCCTATCCCTGGACCCGCCCTTTTCATTTCCTGGCTGGAGGACGTCCACCAAGATCCAGCGCTCTCCCCAGTCGGACTACTCCTGGCCCCACCCCTTTCATTCATTGGATTTCAGTTCTTGCAATCATGGAGGCTCAGCATCACGTGTGGGTGGAACTTTATGCAAATACAGCCTGCCTAGGAACACCCACTCCTCCAGACTGACACCCACCTATCAGGGCATTTTGATATAAGCATAACTCCTCCCACTGCTTGCATCGGGGATGAGGGCTCCGGAGAGGAGTACTATGGCGGGGGGGGGGCTGTAAAGTTTTTAGGAAGCTGTGTACAGGCCCCTCCCACCAGCCATAATCTGCCTGCATGGCATAGAGAACAGAGAATGAGTGATGGCATCACTGGGTCCAAAATAGGGTATGTAATGAAAAACGGAAAGGTTTTTATTAACAAAATCATTAGCATGTTGTTTGGGGGGGGGGGGGGGCAGGAAAGGCAAAATATAAGCAGATTAAACTTCAGCCATGATTTCTCTGCATTACATAGAGAAGCACAGAGACCCAATGATGTCTTATAAAGTATGTATTGAAAACGGTTGATGATGGGTGGGGGGGGATGGGAGGCAAATTAAAAGCAGATTAAACTTCAGCTTTTAAAGTTTTCATTACCATAAAATTCATGAACATATAGAGAGGTTTAAAGGAATGGGGACTGAATGAATGAATAAGAATAAGCTTGCAATAGGCTTTAAAGAGATCCCGAGGGTTACAGAAGAGCATTTCATCTACCCTGTTCCCTTATCCTCAATATTTCACATTTTATCACAGAAAGAAAAAAAGGAATATATATAGATATCTAGATAGATAAAAAAACAACCTTTTGCCTATAGATAATGGAATTTAGAAACACAAAATTGTTACATCAGATCAAGTTACAAAAAGAACATTTCGGGGGTCACACAGGACTTTATCAGGGTCTATGTTACAAGAAGAGCAATTTGAGGGTCACATGGGACTTTATCAAGGTCTATGTTACAAAAAGAAAGTTTCAGACTTTCAGACAGGACTTCATCAGGGCCTAGGTCACATTTCCTTGATGAAGGAATCCCGGATGAGCCCCCAATTGTTGCACTTTACTTAAAAAAAAAAAAAAGACCTATTATACAAAGATCCAGGTATGTTGAAGATAAATTCTGTACCTGTCTTGAGGTAGACAACTGTTTTCAGCTAGTGCTGGGAAGAGTCTTAAGAAGAAAATGGGGGATATACTACAGAGGCTGGCCTTCAGCCTTCCCTACAGTCTCCTCTCCTGTACTGAAATTGCTTATTTTGATTTAACTGCATGCTATGAGCTTTCCTTCCCAGCCTGACTGAACAAACTTCTGCCTTTAGATACACTTGGAATTTAGAAACACAAAATTGTTACATTAGATCAAGTTACAAAAAGAACATTTCGGGGGTCACACAGGAATTGTCAGGATCTGTTACAAGAAGAGCATTTTGGGGGTCACCTGGGACTTTATCAAGGTCTATGTTACAAAAAAAAGTTTCAAGGGTCACACAGGACTTCATCAGGGTCTAGGTCACATTTCCTTGATGAAGGAATCCCGGATGAGCCCCCAATTGTTGCACTTTACGTGACTTGCACTTTGCTTAAAAAAAAAGACCTTTTATACAAAGATCGAGGTATGTTGGAGATAAATTCTGTACCTGTCTTGAGGTAGACAACTGTTTTCATCTGGCGCTGGGATGAGTCTTAAGAAGAAAATGGGGGATATACTACAGAGGCTGGCCTTCAGCAATCCCTCCGGTCTCCTCTCCTGTACTGAAATTGCTTATTTTGATTTAACTGTATGCTATGAGCTTTCCTTCCCAGCCTGACTGAACAAACTTCTGCCCTTAGATACACTTGGAATTTAGAAACACAAAATTGTTACATCAGATCTAGAAATGTAACAAATTTATATAAAATGTTCAGATCTCAAAGTCACAAATTGTTGAGGCTGACAGGCTGTATATCCTAATTCACATGTATGAAAGTGAAGCAATTTGCACTTACAAATGTGTTGCTGCTGCGCTTTGGAGGCGCTGATTCTCGCCGTGATAAATGATTTCATGTTTTATACAATAAGGAGAGAACAATGAAGAATAACTCTCTCTGTGAGGCGCCATCTATACCTGAGAGACCCTTAGATGTGCGTCATCAGAGAAAAAAAAAAAAAAAGCACAGACCGGAATATATATATATTTTTTTTTACCGCACTCTGATGCATCGCAGCGATCTGACATCTGCACTTCCTGCATCTTCCTGCAGCAAAAGCTGCATCACATTTCAGTACTAGTTCTTCTCCAAGGAAACATCAAACGCCCTCGCTAATCAGACTCGGGGGGGATTTACAAGGAAGCGCGTCGTATATTTTACCACAAATCCAACCGTGACGTACTTGGGGCCTGCAATATCGTGCTTTGATTTCTCACCACCTCCTGGACAAAGTCAGAAAATGTTGATGGCACGCCATACTGGGTCTGGACCTCCTCCATGGGGGACTGCGGCAACCACAGAACGGCGGAGAATGAGATACAGAATATGTCCCCAGCATATAAAATACTTTAGTACAGCGCAAGTCGCGAAAAAGGACAGCATTTCGGGGGTCGCACGGGACTTCATCAGGGTCTAAGTCACATTTCCTTTAGGAAGGAGTCCCGGATGAGCCCCCAACTATTGCACATTCCCTTTAGGAAGGAGCCCCGGATGAGCCGCCAACTATTGCACATTCCCTTTAGGAAGGAGTCCCGGATGAGCCCCCAACTATTGCACTTTTCCTTTAGGAAGGAGTCCCGGATGAGCCCCCAACTATTGCACATTCCCTTTAGGAAGGAGTCCCGGATGAGCCCCCAACTATTGCACATTCCCTTTAGGAAGGAGTCCCAGAAGAGCCGCCAACTATAGCACATTTCCTTTAGGAAGGACTCCCGGATGAGCCCCCAACTATTGCACATTCCCTTTAGGAAGGAGTCCCGGATGAGCCCCCAACTATTGCACATTCCCTTTAGGAAGGAGTCCCAGAAGAGCCGCCAACTATAGCACATTTCCTTTAGGAAGGACTCCCGGATGAGCCCCCAACTATTGCACATTCCCTTTAGGAAGGAGTCCCGGATGAGCCTCCAACTATTGCACATTCCCTTTAGGAAGGAGTCCCGGATGAGCCCCCAACTATTGCACATTTCCTTTAGGAAGGACTCCCAGATGAGCCCCCAACTATTGCACATTTCCTTTAGGAAGGACTCCCAGATGAGCCCCCAACTATTGCACTTTTCCTTTAGGAAGGAGTCCCAGATGAGCCCCCAACTATTGCACATTCCCTTTAGGAAGGAGTCCCGGATGAGCCCCCAACTATTGCACTTTTCCTTTAGGAAGGAGTCCCGGATGAGCCCCCAACTATTGCACTTTCTGTGGCTTGCACTTTGCTTCAAAGAAGACGTATTATTCAAAATATCAAGGTGTGCTGTTGACAAATTCTGTACCTGACCTGGACAAAGGACTATTTTCAGCTAGTCCTGGGCTGAATCTTGTGAAGTAAATGAGTTAATATTTACTACAGAGGCTGACCTCCGGCCTCCCCTTCAGTCTTGCACAGTTGTACCGGCTCCTCTCCTAGACTGAAATGGCTTCCTCTGATTTCAGTGCACACTGTGAGCTTCTCACAGTGTGCATTAGAAGCTGCAGCAAGACAGATATAGCCCCGCCTCATCTCCTGGCTGGAAGATGTCAAGCACCATCTAGCTCTTAACTTCCCATCCTCACGGTCCCTGGCCTACCCCTTTCATTTAGTGGATTTCAGTTCTTTTAATAATGGCAGCTCAGCATCACATGTGGAGGTTACCTATGCCAGTACAGCCCGCCTAGGAATGCCCACTCCGCCAGGCTGACGCCCACCCATCAAAGCATTTGGATATTTTGATATTCATTTTGATAACTCCTCCCAGGGGCTCTTGTGAAGGGTGCTGTGATGTTTTCAAGAAGCCATGTACAGCACCCTGCTGACACCTCCCACAAGCCATGATCTGCCTGCATTACATAGAGAAGCACAGACACCCAAAGATGACATTACTGGGTCTAAAATAAGGTACGTAATCAAAAATGAATGCATTGCATAGAGAAGCACAGAGACCCAGTGATGATGTAAGAGTAAGCGCAGATGCGTTTATCATCTTGTTGAAGTGAATCAAAGATGAAATGACTGGCACACGATATCTTACCTTTCCTGGATTCCCAGAGTCATCTGTCGTCAGATTAAACACTGGAAGCGTTCCCGTCACCACCAAGCCCAGCCCCTGTAGGGAAATAAAAGCCGGATTCCTTCAGAAGGTTCATGAGCAAAATAAAATATAATGTAAATATATATAGTTAAATCACAATTTCATCTAGCTACTGTAGGCACTCCTTTAAGAATCATGAAATGCATTTTACATACAGCTATCGGAAGTACCTGAATCTGTTTTCCTATCAGCCTCCTGGTCATCAGCGGCACAGAGACTGGGAGGGGACAGCACTGGGAGCCAATCAGGGCCTGCTGTATGCATGGGGAGCTTGCTAACTTGTTTGCACCCTTTTTGCCCCCCTGTATGCGAGCTGACCAGTCACCAAACTCGCATTACATTATTCTGGCCATAGACAAAGCTAGATGGGTGGAAAAGAAGAAAGGTAACAGCGCCCTCTGCAGGGACAACTCAATCCATACGCCAGGTCCACTCACAGGTGGCGAGGCTCGATGTGTCCCAACATACTCCAATGCAACAGTAATAAGGAGAGGCGGCAAAACTGTAATCCTTGAAGTGTCGTTTATGGGTACAACAGAGTGACAATAAAACAATAAAGCTGACACGTTTCGCCAATAGCCTAGCCTTGTAGCGACTAAGGCTATTGCCAAAATGCGCCAGCTTTCTTGTTTTATTGTCACTCTGTTGTACCAATAAACGACACTTCAAGGATTACAGTTTTGCCGGCCTCTACTTATTACTAAAGCTAGATGGGTGCAGAGCCAATGCTGGGCTTTCCCATTAGAAAGCCCGCCATTCTCCCCAAGCTCTATATAGCATAATTATTTCTCAGTTTTCATGTAGCAAAACCCAGGAATTTTGCTGTATGGAGATGCATGTTAAGCAGAGATCCCACTATTTCCTTGGGGGGGGGGTTTACATGATGTATGTACTCCCGTTGTAATTCAGTTCCTTCGCTTGCTGTCTGTTATGTGCGCTTACACTTTGCTGCAGAAAGGAGACTTCCATCTGTCCTGAATACAGGTGGGGCTGGGACATCATAGGGAGTTGTGGATGGGAATTTTCATAATGGAAATGACCATGGGGGGGGGGGGGGGGGGGTGCACAAACTATGACAAGGTGGCTTTAGGCTGCCACCCACCATAGGGCTTAGGTGATAAGGAGGAAGCGGTTGGTGGCGCAGTCCCCGTACTCACCAGGGCATCCTGATAGACGTTCGTCCACTGAACCTGCTTGGCCTCGTTCCCAGCGAGAACCATGGGACGTCCGAGAACATCGAGATATTCCTGAAACACAGCAAGACACAAATTAAGGGGGCAGTCCATTCAATTACAGCAATGATGGGGGGGGGGGGGGGGAGTCTGGTGGGTTGAGTTAGCCATTGGCTTCCTGGGATATCTCTTGGGGACTTTGGAGTTGAGATCTTCCTTCCGCCAGCTCTTAATATTCCACCTTGGGGCTTTCTAGCTTCTCCTGGTACATTCTCCATTGTATAAAATAAATGTAAATCTTGTAGAGATAATGGAAACCCTCATAATGGGCACAGCGGGTGTACAGACCCAGGAGCTCAGCACAGGGATGGTGGGAACCCCTCATAATGGGCACAGCGGGTGTACAGACCTGGGAACTCAGCACAGGGATGGTGGGAACCCCTCATAATGGGCACAGCGGGTGTACAGACCTGGGAACTCAGCACAGGGATGGTGGGAACCCCTCATAATGGGCACAGCGGGTGTACAGACCCGGGAACTCAGCACAGGGATGGTGGGAACCTCTCATAATGGGCACAGCGGGTGTACAGACCCGGGAACTCAGCACAGGGATGGTGGGAACCTCTCATAATGGGCACAGCGGGTGTACAGACCCGGGACCTCAGCACAGGGATGGTGGTAACCCCTCATAATGGGCACAGCGGATGTACAGACCTGGGAACTCAGCACAGGGATGGTGGGAACCCCTCATAATGGGCACAGCGGGTGTACAGACCTGGGAACTCAGCACAGGGATGGTGGGAACCCCTCATAATGGGCACAGCGGGTGTACAGACCCGGGAACTCAGGAATATTGGGAACCCCTCAGTGCAGAGATCCACCAATCATTCAAATTTTTCCTATAAGGTGCCCATGCTATACTAACATACAAGACACAAGAACAATATATGGAGTGCAATCACCCCAAGCAGCCAATCAGCCACCATATTTCATTGCTCTCAGAGCTGTGATTGGTCGCCAGTGGTGTCCAAACTTTGACTCTCCTGATTAATAATCCCGTCTTCCCAGAGCGTCTCGACGTTCCACATACCTGAGTGTTTATTCGGATCGCTCCGATGGACGGGATTTCAAAATAGTACCCTGTGAATGATGAGAAATCAATTAATATTGATTATATAGTTTTCAACAAGCAGTAAGCATAACCTGTATAAGTAATGGGGAAATACTGTAAATAGCTGCCTCTCCCCCACCCCTAAAAAAAATAAATAAAAAAAAACAGTATATACAGTAGCAGCGTATAGATAGATATATACACACACATGTGGTGACACCATCACTCAGAATTGTTCCAAGTTCCTATTGAAGATATTTAGCGCCTGCAAGTGGAAATGAACGCTGCCCGCTCCACGGAGGAACGCCGCACAGTTGCCTTTCTGCCCAAAAACCGCACTCACCCTTATTGGCGCACGCCATCCACTGCAAGGGGGTGACGTCATAATTGTGCTGACCGACTGAGAAGGTGAAAACACGAACCTGCAAGAGAAAGAATCCGTGAAAGTGTGTAAGTATGGAGGTAGGACAGTGTGACACTATGATGGTGTGATAATGTAGAGGCAGTATGACAGTGTGGTGCTATGTTAGTGTCAGACTATGATGGTGTGACAGTATTGTGATGTGGCGATATGCCAGTCTGACAACGTGATGGTGCTACAGTATGACACTATGATGAACGCTCCCAAAGGTGTTCTATCGGGTTGAGGTCAGGACTCTGTGCAGGACAGTCAAGTTCCTCCACCCCAAACTCGCTCATCCATATCTTTATGGATCTTGCTTTGTGCACTGGTCCAAATCATTTGGTGGAGGGGGGATTATTGTGGGGGGGGGGGGTGTTTTTCAGGGGTTGGGCTTGGTCTTTTAGTTCCAGTGGAGGGAACTTCTTGGACCTTGCTTTGTGCACTGGTGCGCAGTCATGTTGGAACAGGAAGGGGCCATCCTCAAACTGTTCTCACAAAGTTGGGAGCATGAAATTGTCCAAAATGTCTTGGTATGCTGACACCTTAAGAGTTCCCTTCACTGGAACTAAGGGGGCCAAGCCCAACCCCTGAAAAACAACCCCCCACACCATAATCCCCCCTCCACCAAATGATTTGGACCAGTGCACAAAGCAAGGTCCATAAAGACATGGATGAGTGAGTTTGGGGTGGGGAAACTTGACTGGCCTGCACAGAGTCCTGACCTCAACGGGATAGAACACCTTTGGGATGAATTAGAGTAGAGACTGCGAGCCAGGCCTTCTCATCCAACATCAGTGCCTGACCTCACAAATGTTCTTCTGAAAGAATGGTCAAACATTCCCATAGACACACTCCTAAACCTTGTGGAAGGCCTTCCCAGAAGAGTTGAAGCTGTTATAGCTGCAAAGGGCGGAGCCAACTCAATATTGAACCCTACGGACTAAGACTGGGAGGTCATTAAAGTTCATGTGTGTGTAAAGGTAGGCGTCCCAATACTTTTGGTAATATAGTGTATATATATATATCTATATATATATATATATATATAGATATATATATATATATATATATATATCCCACGGACTAAGACTGGGATGCCATTAAAGTTCATATGCGTGTAAAAGGCAGGCGTCCCAATACTATTGGTAAAATAGTGTATCTGCTGTTGGCTGAAATCCTTAAAGCGGAATTCCGGTAATTTTTTTCATCTTTCGATCTATTAAATCTATTAAATAAATCTAGGCTTATGACATCACGCATACCTCCCAACTGTCCCGGATTTCGAGGGACTGTCCCTGATTTTTAACATTGTCCCTCTGTCCTCCTCATTTGTCTCTCATCTGATCTCTATAGTTGTATATAAAATGCACTTTTTATCTTTCAAAAAGTGTTTCCCAGAGCTAAACATTTCATCCAAATTCTAAATGGCTGCCTTTGTACATTTTAAAAGCCAATATAAAGGAATAGTAGTGGTAAAAAAAAAAAAACACTTGTGGATTTAATTAACCTTTCTTTTTGGGGTTAATTCTCCTTTAAGGGGGTGTGGCAGGGGGGCGTGTCCTATGCCTACATACATTGCTAGTAGGTGTCTCTCATTCCCATCCCAAAATGTTGGGAGGTATGCATCATGCACAGGCTCTCTCTAACACTCTCCCGAGAGTTTGCCAGGAAGGGAGGGGGGGAATGAGTCATAAGAGGGCCAATGAGAGCTGCAGAGCTGGGAGGCGTGCCTCTGTGTGTCCGTATAAATCCAGGAAGTGAACAGGCAGCAGCTTCAGCTGCCCACAGTTAAAATGGCTGCAGCCAGACTCAGTGGAGGGAGATTTCTGCAGCACCTTTGGCTAAGTACAGAATCCCAGTATATATAAAATAATATGCAAAGTGGTTGGAGGGAAGCTTCGGAATGGCAAAGATGTTTTTATTACAGATTATGTGAGCAGACTGCAGTTCCTCTTTAAAGAGCTGGAGAGGACTTCAACTCCGTCAAACTAAACTGGAGTTTCCCTTTAAAGTAGTCTGGACGCTTTCTTCCCAGAAAATCCGGCAGAAGGAGTGAGACTTCTGCTGCAGCAAAGCAGGGCAAAACTTCGAAGGCTATTCAATCAAAGCACAGGAAGTAAGCTGTGCGTAGGAGAATCCCCCCCCCCCCCCCCCCCCGGGGTCAGAACCTTTAATTATTTTCAGTTCTGATAAGCTCCGGCGACATTTACATATATATATATCTGGAAATGTAAATCAGCCTTTTGTAGGAGCCCAGCGGTAATTCCAGCAGAAATTTCGTCTGTCCGTCGCTTTAAGACGGAGGGTAATATATCAGAGGCGCACGCGGCGTCCCCGTTGTCACCCTGGCGGTCATTATAATTATATCAGTGATGTTTTATCTGTCCTGTCATGTCCTGTAATTGTCCCGTACCGTCAAGGCTGCATGTTAAGTGACTGTCCTCCATATTACTTCCTGGCGGGCTGCCCATCAATCCGCGCGGCGCACTAATGCGTCCCAGGTACAGCTTTATTGAAAGCCGTTATCTGGACGCCGAGCGACATGTCAGACCCCCAGAGCCAAAACGGAATGACTTCCCGAGCTAATCTCGGCCCGGAGACCAATCGGGGGCCGCCGGAGAACTCAATTAAAAAGCTAAAATTAATCTGGAAACCGGAGGAAAGTCACATCAAACTGTCTGATTAATTAAAGGCGGAATTAAAAGTTTGTTCTCGGTGAAAGTTGGAGATTTCCATTCGGGTGACTCAAAGCCAGCATGGCTGTGTACATGGAGTGCCTTGGTGATGGGGGGGCATCATGGGGGGAAGGGATCGTCTGGAGCAAAAGGGGAGTCACTGTGTAAGACGGAAGGGGGGTGTCAGAGGAAAGGGGGTTAATATGGGGAAAGGGTAAATGTTGTGGGGGAAGGAGGGCATAGTGAGTGAGGGGGGCATCATAAAGGGAAAGAGGGAGCATGGGGGAGGATCACCATGGGGGGGGAAGAGGGCATTGTGAGAGAAATGGGGACATTGTGGAAGGAAAGAAGGGCACTGTAGGGGAAAAAGGGGGCATCATGGAAGGAAATTGTGGGGAAAGGGAGACACAATGGATGAAGGACATCATATGGGGAAGGGAGGCATTGTGGTGGTGGGAGACATGGTGGGAGAAGGAGACATCATTGGGAAGAGAGGACATCATGGAAGGAAAGGGGAGCAATATGGAGGAATAGGACATATTGTGGGGAAGATGGGGACATCATGAAAAGGGGAGCATTGTGAGGGGAAAAAGAGGGATTACGCAGGGGGGGGGGGGCACTGTGGGTAAAAGTGGACGGGGGGGGGGGACACCATGGAGGAAGGTGAGCACCATAGGGGAAGGGATGTATTATGGCGGAGGGAGACACGGTGGGAGAAGGGGATATCATTGGGAAGAAAGGACATCATAGAAGGAAGAGGGGAAACCATGGCAGAAGAGGGCATTGTGGTGGAAATGGGGGCAATTTGAGGGAAGAGGGACACCATGGACGAAGAAGGTCATCATGAAGTAAGGGCGGAATCATGGGGAAAGGAGAGATGGTGGGAATGGGGGCATCGTTGGGAAGGGAGGACATCATAAAAGGAAGAGGGGGTGGTCATTGTGGAGGAAATGGGGACATCATTGAAGGAAAGGGGTGGCATTTTGGGGGCAGGGGGGCATTGTGAGAGAAGAGGAACACCATGGAAGTAGGGCATCATGGGGGAAGGGAGACATCATGGGAAAGGGGGCATTGTGGCTGAAGGAGGACATCATGGAAGAAAATGGGAACAATGGGGGCTTGGGAGAGAGGCACTATGGGGGAAGAGGGGCATCGTGGAGGAAATAGGGACATCATGGAAGGAAGGAGAGGGCATTGTGGTGGAAAATTAGGCTTTTGGGGTAAACAAGGGGAACCCCATAGAGGAAGGAGGCACCTTGAGGGAAGGAAGGCATTGTGGGGCATCCTGGAGAGAAGGGGGAGCATAGAGAGAGAAGAGGAAGGGCATTGCAATTATAAGGGGGTTGTGGGGTAAAAGGGGTACTGTAGGTGAAAAGAGGGCATTTTGGGTGAAGGAGGGTATTTTGTGGGAAGAATGGGATCATGGGGGAGGGGGGGACACCCATAGTGCAAATTTCAGTTCTTTTAAAGCAAAAAAAATATCTGTAGTGAGGAAGTCCCATAGAGCTCTGTGATTGAAAACACTAGTGCCCTAGGCTAGCTATTATTCCAATCCTCTGGCTTCAGCCAGGAAACTAGCATTATCAGAGAGAATACACAGGAGGGGAACTTCTCACAATCCCTTCCAACTCTCTTCTCAAGTAAAGAGGAGGGACAGTCTGTCTTTTTATTGCGTTTTATCTGTCGGTGGTGGGGACTGTCTGGCAGTGGAGGGAACTGCCTGGCGGTGGTGGGAACTGCCTGGCGGTGGTGGGAACTGCCTGGCGGTGGTGGGAACTGCCTGGCGGTGGTGGGAACTGCCTGGCGGTGGTGGGAACTGTCTGGCGGTGGTGGGAACTGTCTGGCGGTGGTGGGAACTGTCTGGCGGTGGCGGTGTCTGTCTGGTGGTGGTGAGGTCTGTCTGGCGGTGGTAGGGACTGCTAGTTGTGGGGTCTGTCTGGCAGTTGTGGGGTCTGTCTGGCAGTTGTGGGGTCTGTCTAGCAGTTGCGGGGGTCTGTCTAGCAGTTGCGGGGGTCTGTCTGGTAGTGGTGAGGTCTGTCTGGTAGTGGTGAGGTCTTTCTGGTAGTGGTGAGGTCTGTCTGGTAGTGGTGAGGTCTGTCTGTTACACCTCCTCCTCTCCTGCAGTGTGAAACAGAACTCCAAACAAGCAGACCATTCCACACACTGCTGGTCAGGACCGGAGTTGGTGACCAATCAGAAGACAGTAGTTTGGCATTCTTGGTTTTGTGAGTCCTGCTCCAGTGCAGAGGAAGTTTGGCAGACATTGTCACTGAGCTCCTGTAGCAGTTAGATGGCTTCTACTAAATAGACATGAAGAGGGAACGCAGTGGGGTGATAGAACAGTTCCCCTCCTGTGGATCATGGTACCAGTCTGGTCATCTCCATCTCGTATAAGGAGAAGATGGTCCAGGGGGAGTCCTGCACATGGTGGGTTGCCCTGACATCAGCATCAATAAGGGGGCCATACTACAACTTAACACAGGGCAGCAGAAAGCCCAAGGATGGACATGGTGGTCTATATTCCCAGGTGAACTTACGGTTTTGTTGGGCCAGTTGTATTTCTCAAAGACATCCTGTACTCGGTCTTCCCCGCCATCCGTGAACATCATGATCATCTTGTTACAGTTGGCTCGGGTGACGTTATTCTGAAACAGGAAGCGGAAATAACCCAAAAATGTATACAGTATATCTTCGCATAGAGACAATACTACTTGGTGACAACAAAGCTAGCAGAAAAGGAAACATTGTAACAGGTTTGTTATCCATTTTAAAGGTTAAATCTAGTGTTGGGTCTCCTCTGCCAGAGCTCTCCTGATCAGCACTGCAGCCAATCAGTAGAATGCTCTTCTGATTAGCAACACCTTAAATTGCAGAGCTGCATGCAGCTGGGCCTTAAATGAGCCCTATTGCTGTTGTACCCTACTTGCATCTTGTACTCCCCATGTCCTCTGCGCCTATCTCCAGCTTCTGGATAGTAGTGCGCCTGTGGCTTTGGTGCCCCTATGCGCTCCAATGACTCCAAGTGTGCTCCCTTGTACCCCTTGGACTCCAAGTGTGCCCCTGACTCCAAGTGTGCCCCTGTGACTCCAAGAGTGCCCATGTATGCCCCTGTGCACCTCTGTGACTCCAAGCATTCCCCTGTGCACCTCTGTCACTCCAAGCGTGCCCCTGTGCACCTCTGTCACTCCAAGCGTGCCCCTGTGCATCTCTGACTCCAAGCGTGCCCCTGTTCACCTCTGACTCCAAGTGTGCCCCTGTATACTTTTGTGACTCCATGTGTACCCCCCCTTGCGCCTCTGTAATTTCAAGAGTGCCCCTGTTACTCCATGTGTGCACCCTGCACATCTCTGTGACTCCAAGTGTGCCCCTTTGCACCTCTGTGACTCCAAGTGTGCCCCTGTGCACCTCTGTGGCTCAAGGGGGGCCAATGTGACTCCAAGTGTGCCCCTGTACACTGCCGTGACTCCAAGTGATCCCATGCATCCTCATGGCTTTAATTTAAGTACGTTATGTGTGATCTAGTGTGCCCCTGGGTGCTCCCACGATTCAAAGTGCGCCCCAGTAGGCCTGTGTCAACTAGAGCGCCCCGGTGCATCCCATGTCATCGAGTGCACCCCTGTAATTCAAAGTGTACCCCTTATCTTGACCCTGTGTTTTTTGTGTGCTTCTGCACTTCCTGTGTACCCAAGTGCACCCCTGTGCCTCCAGTGAGCCTCTATGACACCCGTGTCTCCATGCAGCCTCTGATACCCCTCTTGCATTATTTGAACAGTCTTAATCCAGTTGGATACGCACATCTGTCCTTGACAGTTACGCGCTGCAGTTGTCTGACCTGCTACGCTCCACCGCCAGCACCCTCTGCTGCCTCTCTACCCTCAGTTATGCTCCTGCAAGCCCTTGGATTATCCATCTCTCAGCGGATACAGATCACCGTCTGTGACAAACGCCCTTGCTGTAACATATAAGTAGATAGAAAAAGGAGGCTTTGGAAAAAGTTGGCGGATGCAGAGAAAACAGGACTCCCTGCAGAGGCTGGTCACATGACCAATGCCAAGACAGAGGACTAGTATAGCAGTTTGCCCCCTCCACCACAAAGCTTTACCAAAGAAATGGAATGGAGGGGTTGACGAATCCCATTAGACAACCAGCGCTGGTGGAATCGTAAATTTACACAAAACGGGCAACTGGGGCGAGAACCTGAGGCACGAGGATCCAAACCAGGACTCACATTCTGCAGCTGGCTGAAGGCGTACTCGAACCCGGCCTTGTAGTCGGTGGTTCCTCTGGCCACCATATCTTGGACGGCATCTTTGATGACCTTCTTATTTCGGACGTTGGCCTGGACCAGCTGCTTGAAGCAGGACACGGGCTCGGCCTTCTCGTGAAACTGGGGAGGGAAGGAAATCAGTGGATTGATGGAGATTTTTATGATGGAATCATCTCTGTGCTGGGAGGGGGGCACATCTACTTCCTTATATAATACTCTAAAGTCGGGAAATTCCTCCTATGTCAGCCGAATCTGTCCCCTCTCATAAAGTGTCACCGAAGGAGGCCAGATGAGGACAGAGCGCGAGGGAGAGAGATGGTGTCACTGGAAGAGCGGGGGAGGAGTGGAGAGACGGGGCGACTGGAAGAGTTGGGAAAGGGAGAGAAAAGAATGACTGGAAAAGTGAGGGGTGAGAGGGATGGGGTCATTGGAAGAATGGGGGGGGGGGGGTAGGGAAAGATGGGGTGACTAGAAGAGAAGGAGGAGGGGGGAGATGGGGTGACTGGAAGAGAAGGAGGAGGGGAGAGATGGGGTGACTGGAAGAGAAGGAGGAGGGGGGAGATGGGGTGACTAGAAGAGAAGGAGGAGGGGGGAGATGGGGTGCCACTGAAGGAGGGAGACACAGAAAGGATTACCTGAGGTGGGAGAGGGAGACTTGGTCAGTGAATCCATAGTGGGGACAGAGTAGAGGGGGTCACTGGGACTGGAGAGGGGGACAGAGGAGGAGGGGACAGTGTCACTGGGACTATAGAGGGGACAGTGTTACTAAGACTACAGATGGGACAGAGGAGGAGGGGACAGTGTCATTGGGACTATAGAGGGGATAGAGGAGGAGGGGACAGTGTCACTGGGACTATAGAGGGGACAGTGTTACTGGGACTACAGATGGGACAGTGGAGGAGGGGACAGTGTCATTGGGACTATAGAGGGGACAGAGGAGGAGGGGACAATGGTCCTGGGACTATAGAGGGGACAGAGGAGGAGGGGACAGTGTCACAAGGACTATAGAGGGGACAGAGGAGGAGGGGACAGTGTCACAAGGACTATAGAGGGGACAGAGGAGGAGGGGACAGTGGCACTGGGACCATAGAGGGGGCGGGGGAGGAGGGGCAGTGCCACTGGGTCTATAGAGGGGACAGAAGAGGAGGGGACAGTGTCACTGGGTCTATAGAGGGGACAGAGGAGGAGGGGACAGTGTCATTGGGACTATAGAGGGGACAGAGGAGGAGGGGACAGTGTCACTGGGACTATAGAGGGGACAGAGGAGGAGGGGACAGTAGCACTGGGACCATAGAGGGGACAGAGGAGGAGGGGACAGTGGCACTGCCACTATAGAGGGGGCAGAGGAGGAGGGGACAGTGGCACTGCCACTATACAGGGGACAGAGGAGGAGGGGACAGTGGCACTGCCACTATAGAGGGGACAGAGAAGGAGGGGACAGTGGCACTGCCACTATATAGGGGACAGAGAAGGAGGGGACAGTGGCACTGCCACTATAGAGGGGACAGAGGAGGAGGGGACAATGGTCCTGGGACTATAGAGGGCAGATACAGATACAGACGGAATAGGCAGATATTGATGGTGATATTTTTTAGCCAATCACAATCTCAGCAAGCACCATTTTATAGTCCACGCTCCCCCACTCCAGTCACTTACAGAGGCGACGGTGACGTAGTCGTCATCGGACAGCGTGTCCAGCATCTCCATCACAGACGTCTTCATGAGTTTCAGCGTCAATCCGCTCACACTGCCGCTCCTGCCAAACCACAGATATAATATTATGTATCACCCCCCTGTGTGTATATACTGTATACTCCTGTATACTGTATATATACAAATGTCTGCAGAGAACTAACAAATTACAATCCATAAATCGCTGTGACTTGCCCCTGTTACGTGTCGCTCGCCGTGTACCGCGTCGCTGGTGCTGTTGTGACAAAGCTGTCCGGCGCCATCGGAAAAGTCTGACAAATAAATTGATTTCGCACTGAAGGCTTTTACAGGAAGCAGAGGTGACACGGCTGAATGTCAGCTCCGGGGGCGAGAGCGCAAACAACGGTGAGTTGAGAGGATTGGGTGGAGGGGGGGGGGGGGGGTCACACTGCCCAGCGGCATTTATATCTGTCATGTCAGACAGCCCTGAACATCAACCCCCCCTCCTCCTCCCCTCCCCCCACCGCCGGTGCAAACCACTGCGAGCCGAATGACGGATCCTTCCTTCACGGCTGATCAATAGAACACACGCGCCAATGATAGCTGTCATTACAGGACGGGACGATCGTCCTTAATATTCATTTAGGAATCGTTTCATTTGTCCTACAGCACAAAAAATATTAAAAACGGGCGACGTGCTCGGCGTCTGTAACAACCAATCAGCAATCTTCTGCTCTGGCTAATGAGAATTGATTGGTTGATCTGGTTTGCTACATTTTAAACATTGTTGCCGTATTTAAATTGTATCCAAACCCTGGAAGAAAAATGGAACAGATCGCGGTGTGCCGCTCTTCCTTTTAACGTTGAAGGCAGCCTGGCGGGGGAAGGGGGTGTACACATGCCATGGCAAAAATGACACCCCCTGTTAGACTCAGCGGGAGGTACCATATGCGCCACTTACAGATAAGAAGCGGGCAGAAGGGGGCGCTATAATCACCTCTGAAAAGCATTCCACCACAGATCGGAGTTGCAGAGTGTTGGCTGCACAAATAAACGGGGCATTTTTTTTTTTTCATTAGATTATACCCGGGGATCCTGCCAGAAATGTCGTGAGCTGGTGACTTCCTGTGCTCCCTGGAGTTGGAGGGGAGTGAATTTTTTTTGTTGGGGGGGGGGGTTTATGGGGGGGGGGGGGGGGCAGGGGGTATGAATTGTTCTGGGGGGGGGGGGGGTGGATTTGTGTTAGTAGAGATGATTGGGGGGAAGGGGGGGGAGGGGTAGGTGTGCTAGGAGGGGAAATTTGGGGAGGGGGATTTGTGCCTGGAGGGTGGATTTGTACTGGGAGGAGTGAAATGTATACATAGAGGGCCAAGCATGCAGATTACTGCTCATTTTCTGTTTTTCTTTTCTTTTGAGGGGGCTGATTTTTTGCAAGGGTGATCTGCAGAGAGAGAGGATTTGAGCTGGGGGGGTCGGCAAAGATTTGTGCTGGGAGGGGGGATTTCAGCAGGGGGTGGATTTGACTGGAAGGAGGGGAAATTTATACTTAGAGGGCAAAGCATGCAGATTACTGCTCATTTTTTTAATTTTTTTTGTTGGGGGGGTTGCTAACATATAATGGTCATACACCTTGGGGGTGGGGATGATTGGGGGGCAGGTGTGCTAGGAGGGGAAATTTGGGGACGGGAATTTGTACTGGGAGGGGGTTTTGGGGGAATTTGGCGTAGGGAGAGGATGTGTACTGGGAGAGGCAGATGATTTGTGCTAGAAGTAGTTTTTTTTTTGGGGGGGGGGGTCGATTTGTGTGTGTGGGGGGGGGGGCGACTTGCGGGGAGAGAGGATTTGAGCTGGGAGGGGGGATTTCAGCAGGGGTTTGATTTGTCCTGGGAGGAGGGGGGATTTATACTTAGGGGGTAAGCATGCAGATTAGTGTCCTTTTTTTGGGGGGGGGGGATTTTTTCTCTCCCTCTGAGGGCTACAACAACCCCCCCCCACATGTAATGGAAAAGAAATTAAAAGAGGGGGGGGGTTCTGTAACCCACAGAGCTGAATCAGCTGTAGTCTAGTCCTTTATTATGGTGACAACACTCACTACACTGGGTATATGGATTAGCATTGTTGTCACCCTAGGACAGGACTACAGGAAGCCTCACCTCTCTTTTTCTTCATAACATGGCGGGGGGGGGGGGCTAGTGAGGATGTTCTGTAGCCCACAGAGCTGAATCAGGAACAATGTAACGGATAAAAGAGGCAAAGAGTGCAGGAAGTTGTCAGCTCCATAACATGGGAGGTGTTCTGTAGTCATCAGAGCCGGATCGGGAACAATGTAACAGGTAAAAGAGGCGGAGAACACAGGAAGTTATCAGCTCACGAGATTTCTGGCAGGATCTTTTTTTTTTACACTTGAACAGATATAACAAAATACTTCAGTGGGATGAATAACAGACCAAACGGAAGATACATCCATGTTCATTGTTCGGGTTTACATACACTTTAACCCCTTCCTGTCCATACTCCTATACGTAGCAGTGCTAAACTAGGCCTTATTCAGTGCTGCCCCCTATATGTGGTGCAGTTTTGTTTTGGGGGCACACTTGAGTGTGCGCCTCAAGCACCGCGACTGCGCTTGTCAGTGATACGATGACGACTAGGAGCCGGTAGGAAAGACTCCTGATCACATGATGGCTGTGACAGCCAATCACAGTGATCACATAATTGGGGCCCCCATGAAACGTCGCCAGCATTCTGATTTCCTTAAGGGCCACTGGGAGGGGATCCAGGGAGCATTAATACTCACACATCCACTATAATGACCATGTCCTTGGGGGAGGAGGCGCCTTGGATGTACCTGGAAATCACAGAGAATACATTGTAACTGATAGAGAATACTGACAGCAACGTTTTACAGTCACACACTATTATTATTATTATACATTTATATAGCTCTGACATATACCGTGGTGCTGTACAGAGAACACTGAGCCGGTCACATCAGTCTCTGTACAGGGGAGCTTACACTCTAATGCGCCCCCCCCCCCAGTCACACACTATTATTATTATTATACATTTATATACATTGCCTTGAAAAAGTATTCATACCCCTTAAAATTTCCCACATTTTGTCATGTTACAACAAAAAACGTAAATGTATTTTATTGAGATTTTATGTGATAGATAAGGGGTAGGCAACCCCCGGCACAGGAAGCCTCTTTTGCCGGCACTCGACTCCCTCGCCATCAGCAGAGCAGCGCAGGGAAGTGTCAGTGAGACTCCAATGCATTCCATGAATTCCCCACACCGCACTGAGGGGGAGGCACTGCGCCCCCCACACATTGTAAGAGATGGGAAACATTGATTGGTTCTCTAACTTTGCTGTAGCTGCGATCGTCAGCTTTTATGATGGGGAAGAGATTGGGTGGAGTTCTGGTAGGGGGGGCAGGGGGGGTCCCTGATTCCAGGAGGAGGAGGACTGTGATTGGTCACTACTAAAGCCAATCACAGTCCTGCTAGCCCCGCCCACCATCTGGAGGAAGAAGACTTGCCACTACAAACCTCAGAAAGAAGAGATTTCACTGTGATTGAGAAAACCCCAATCAGGTGACAGTTTGTGGAATTACTGTTGAGCTTCTGGGAACTTTGTTGAAATTATTCCTGAACCTTTGTGTCCCTTACTACTGACCCCCGGCACTCTGTGTCCCTTACTACTGAACCCCGACACTCTGTGTCCCTTACTACTGACCCCCGGCACTCTGTGTCCCTTACTACTGAACCCCGGCACTCTGTGTCCCTTACTACTGAACCCCGGCACTCTGTGTCCCTTACTACTGAACCCCGACACTCTGTGTCCCTTACTACTGAACCCCGACACTCTGTGTCCCTTACTACTGAACCCCGACACTCTGTGTCCCTTACTACTGACCCCCGACACTCTGTGTCCCTTACTACTGAACCCCGACACTCTGTGTCCCTTACTACTGAACCCCGACACTCTGTGTCCCTTACTACTGACCCCCGGCACTCTGTGTCCCTTACTACTGAACCCCCGGCACTCTGTGTCCCTTACTACTGAACCCCGGCACTCTGTGTCCCTTACTACTGAACCCCCGGCACTCTGTGTCCCTTACTACTGAACCCCCGGCACTCTGTGTCCCTTACTACTGAACCCCGGCACTCTGTGTCCCTTACTACTGAACCCCAACACTCTGTGTCCCTTACTACTGAACCCCGACACTCTGTGTCCCTTACTACTGAACCCCGACACTCTGTGTCCCTTACTACTGAACCCCCGGCACTCTGTGTCCCTTACTACTGACCCCCGGCACTCTGTGTCCCTTACTACTGAACCCCGGCACTCTGTGTCCCTTACTACTGAACCCCAACACTCTGTGTCCCTTACTACTGAACCCCGACACTCTGTGTCCCTTACTACTGAACCCCGGCACTCTGTGTCCCTTACTACTGACCCCCGGCACTCTGTGTCACTTACTACTGAACCCCCGGCACTCTGTGTCCCTTACTACTGAACCCCCGGCACTCTGTGTCCCTTACTACTGACCCCCGGCACTCTGTGTCCCTTACTACTGAACCCCGACACTCTGTGTCCCTTACTACTGAACCCCGGCACTCTGTGTCCCTTACTACTGACCCCCGGCACTCTGTGTCCCTTACTACTGAACCCCCGGCACTCTGTGTCCCTTACTACTGACCCCCGGCACTCTGTGTCCCTTACTACTGAACCCCGACACTCTGTGTCCCTTACTACTGAACCCCGACACTCTGTGTCCCTTACTACTGACCCCCGGCACTCTGTGTCCCTTACTACTGAACCCCGACACTCTGTGTCCCTTACTACTGAACCCCGACACTCTGTGTCCCTTACTACTGAACCCCCGGCACTCTGTGTCCCTTACTACTGACCCCCGGCACTCTGTGTCCCTTACTACTGAACCCCGACACTCTGTGTCCCTTACTACTGACCCCCGGCACTCTGTGTCCCTTACTACTGACCCCCGGCACTCTGTGTCCCTTACTACTGAACCCTGGCACTCTGTGTCCCTTACTACTGAACCCCGACACTCTGTGTCCCTTACTACTGACCCCCGACACTCTGTGTCCCTTACTACTGAACCCCGACACTCTGTGTCCCTTACTACTGAACCCCAACACTCTGTGTCCCTTACTTCTGACCCCCGGCACTCTGTGTCCCTTACTACTGACCCCCGGCACTCTGTGTCCCTTACTACTGAACCCCCGGCACTCTGTGTCACTTACTACTGACCCCCGGCACTCTGTGTCACTTACTACTGAACCCCCGGCACTCTGTGTCCCTTACTACTGACCCCCGGCACTCTGTGTCCCTTACTACTGAACCCCGACACTCTGTGTCCCTTACTACTGAACCCCGACACTCTGTGTCCCTTACTACTGACCCCCGGCACTCTGTGTCCCTTACTACTGACCCCCGGCACTCTGTGTCCCTTACTACTGAACCCCCGGCACTCTGTGTCCCTTACTACTGACCCCCGGCACTCTGTGTCACTTACTACTGAACCCCCGGCACTCTGTGTCCCTTACTACTGACCCCCGGCACTCTGTGTCCCTTACTACTGAACCCCGACACTCTGTGTCCCTTACTACTGAACCCCGACACTCTGTGTCCCTTACTACTGAACCCCCGGCACTCTGTGTCCCTTTTAGCCACAGCCAGTATTCAGCGGAATGAAAATCACACCCAACTTTTTCTGTGGCGCAGAGCGCCGCACTTTCTCAGCTGTGGGGGCCCAACTTATGAACCTGCACACAGGCCCACTGCTTTCAGAAAATGCCCCTATTCCATATGCTGGTATGTGACATCCCATACATCACATATATCCCATACATCACATACATACCATACATCCTATACATCCCATACATCACATATATCCCATACATCACATACATCCCATACACCCTATACATCCCATACATCACAGACATCCCATACATCCCATACATCACAGACATCCCATACATCACATATATCCCATACATCACATACATCACATACATCCCAGACATCCCAGACATCCCATACATCACATACATCACATACATCACATACATCCCATACATCCCAGACATCCCAGACATCCCATACATCACATACATCCCAGACATCCCAGACATCCCATACATCACAGACATCCCATACATCCCAGACATCCCAGACATCCCAGACATCACAGACATCACAGACATCCCATACATCAGACACATCCCATACATCAGACACATCCCATACATCACACACATCCCATCCATCCCATCCATCACAGACATCACATACATCCTATACATCAGAGACATACCATACATCACATACATCACAAACAAGCACATGGGCTGGATGTGAGAGGTGGATCAGCAGGATGAGCGTGCCAGGACAGGTAGATGTGTCACATCTCTGCTTCCTTTCACCACTCTGCATATCATAGATGAGAAGAGGGTACAGTGGTGGGGAAAATGAGCAGAAGGGGTTCAGAGGTGGGGCAGATGTGCGGGGGGGGGGGGGGGGGTAGGTGGAAGAGATGAGCTTACACTCTATCATTATACATTTATATCTGTATGGAGCTCTGCTCTCGGTGGAATGTGACCCAAGAAACGTCTTACTGGTTAAAACATTCCGTCCTCCATCCCAGCACAGCACGAGGCCACGGAAGTAAAGAGCGGTGGACACGGCGGATCTCTTCCGCTCTTTACTAATTAAACAAGTGATATAAAAATGTCATATTGCAAGCAAAAAAAAAAAAACAATCCAAAAAAAAAAAACAAAAAAAAAACTTCTGCCTGGAGCTTCTTTTAAAAACAGAAAATCCTTTGGAATCACAGTGAATGGAAACACAAAGAAGAGGCTGCGAGCGTACAGAGCCCATTGTGGCACACACAGGGCGCTCCACAAACACGCAGCCTCCAGGTACCCGCACTGCTATTCCAGGCACTCTCCAGCGGCGGTGATGCGTGAAATGAAAATTGGACAACAATGCTCAGAACTGGAGAGAGACAAGACGGCACGCAGAAGAGAGAAAGACGCAGAAAGAGAGAGAGAGAGAAGAATAAAAGAGAAAACACAGAGCGAGAGAAAGACACAGAGAGACGATGAAAGGATGGAAGAGACGGAGAGATACAACAAAAGGGTCAGAGAAAAGAGATACGGGGGGGGGGGGTGGCAAACTCCACTAATCATCATTAAAGAGTAACTCCACTTTTGTTGAGAACCCCCCCCCCACCCAGGTGATCTCTGTACATTGCAGGGATTCTAACAAACTTTGTAGCAGATTCCGACCTTTTGTTATTCTGAAGAAACAGCTGTTTGTTTCTCTTTGTCCATGTGAATGGGAGTGACTTTATAATTATCAATCAGCTGCTGCACCTGAAGGGCTCTAATGGGGAAAGTGGCGGGCTCTGCATTACTTTAGATGTAATATCCCTTTGGGAGCATCTCACCAAAATTGACATTTTTGTGGCAGGCGATGCCCAAAATCTAACTTGTATCTTAGTGCAGACTTCTGGGAAAAAATCAGTGAGCCAATCACACAAGCGGGAAATTACATTTCTGGGGGGCGTTCTGTATATCATCTGTGTACAGAGCGCCTCCAGGCGGCAATATACCCTGTTTCCCCGAAAATAAGCCCTACCCTGGAAATAAGACCTACAAGGACTTTAACCAGGGCTTATTTGGGGGGTAGGGCTTATATTGCAGCCATCGCCGACAATCACGCTAGGTCTTATTTTTGGGTAGCCCTGTACCTTAGCAACTTACTGTTATATTTTGTATTCCTTTTATATCTTGGAGAGAAAAAAACTTAATAAAAACGACTGATGCAGAAAAAAAGCGAACCCTCCCAGGGGCACTCACCATGGGCGCCGGCGTACGTCGTAAAGGTCAATCTTGCTGGGTGCCCTCCACGGGGTGGCTGCAAAAGACAGAACACACATTTAGGGTGCCATTAACGTGCCAAGGCCACCTTACAGAACCTTTCCCCTCCCCCCCTCACCAGTCACCTGGGTAGTATCGGGTCACTCCGGTGGCGCTGCCAAACACCTGCCAGAGCAGCGTGGGGTCCTCCTGGCGGTTCTGGATGAAGACATTCTCCAGGGAGTCGGTCCAGTTCAGCTCGTTCAGGATGACGGTGGCTGGGGAGACACGGGTCAGCAGGGGGGGAGGGGGGACAGGGGTCAGCAGGGGGTAACTGGGATCAGCAGTTGGAGAGAGAGGTCCGCAGAGGGAAGAAGGGGGGGGGGGGAGGTCATCGCTCAAAAAGGGGGAATATCGCAGACAGGGAAACAAGCGGCGGCATTCAGAAGGAGGGGGGGGGGGTCAGCCAGGGGGGGGGAGGGGAGCGATTTTTGCGGGGTTCACATGCGGTAGATTGATTGGATGTGTTTAGATGCTGCAGTCTCACAATGAACCTTAACTAATTGCTTACATGTGATTAATTACACCCACTGACAGCTTATTAGATGCTAACAGCACTTAGCACCTCGACGTCTGACACCCTGAACACTTAATACAGCGTGAAATCACTTGTTAGCGGTGAAATACACAATGCGCTGCCACTTCGACCCTAAAACATCTCAATCCCGCCACCGAGCCCACTCCTCAAGCACCGCTTCCGCTGACCCTCTGCCTGTTCCAACGATCGACACTTTCTAAAGAGCCGCCCGATCGCTATAAATCAGGCAACCCGGGGGGGTGGGGGGGCGTGCGCCAGCTGCCGCCGAAACTACAAGTCCCAGCATGCCGAGATCGGAGGACGCCACGAGGCAGCTGCCGGCTCAACAGGACGCAATTCCATTAGCAACGCGAAGGCAGCAAAAAAACAGCTGAAGCCCCCGCAGTTCTTCTCCGTGACGACGTTATAGAAGGCCCCCCCGCCGCTCCCCCTCCTATATATCTATGTGACACCATCAATAAATCTCACTACACAAAACCATCAACAATCTGCTTCTCATTTCTTTAGAGGCCGATGTTCCTTCGCTCATCATTCCGTGGTCTGGAGCCTTCAATGGTGGAAGGGGAGTCCACAAATGTGGGTCTTATTCTGTCTTCCTATCCCACAGTTTTCCCTTTAAGTTGGACCTGATCTCAAAAAGTCAAACTTTGCTATTTCCACGTCTGAAGCTTTTCATTTATCTAGGTCAGTGGTCTCCAAATTGTGGCCCTTTGCTTGCCTGTATGTGGCCCTCGGGGCACCATTCCTCCCACTGATAAAAGGCAATATTCTTCCCATTGACACCAATGGGGCACTACTCCTACCACTGACACCAACAACGGGGCATTATTCCTTTCATTGGCACCGATGGGGCACTATTCCTCCCACTGACACCAATGATGGGGCACTATTCCTCCCACTGACACCAACAGTGGGAAACCATTTCTCTCACTGATACCAATAATAGGGCACTATTCCTCTCACTGACACCAATGATGGGGCACTACTCGTACCTCTTACACCAACAATGGGGCATTATTCCTCTCATTGACACCAACGCTGGAGCACTATTCCTCCCACTGACACCAAATATGGAGAACTATTCCTCCTGCTGACACCAACGACGGGACACCATTCCTCCCACTGACACCCATGATGGGGCACTATTCTTCCTACTGACACCAAACAGTGGGGAACTTTTCCTCCCACTGACACAAACGATGGCGCACCATTCCTCCGTCTGACACCAAGGATGGGGCACCATTCCTTCCACTGATACCAACCATGGGGCACTGTTCCTCCCACTGACACCAATGATGGGTCACTATTTTTCCCACTGATACCAATGATGGGGCACTATTCTTTCCACTGATACCAATGATGGGGCACTATTCTTCCCACTGATACCAATGATGGGGCACTATTCTTCCCACTGATACCAATGATGGGGCACTTATCCTCCCACTGGCACCAATGATGGGGCACTATTCTTCCCACTGATACCAATGATGGGGCTCCATTCCTCCCACTGATACCAATGATGGGGCTCCATTCCTCCCACTGATACCAATGATGGGGCTCCATTCCTCCCACTGACACCAATGATGGGGCACTATTCTTCCCACTGATACCAATGATGGGGCACTTATCCTCCCACTGGCACCAATGATGGGGCACTATTCTTCCCACTGATACCAATGATGGGGCTCCATTCCTCCCACTGATACCAATGATGGGGCTCCATTCCTCCCACTGACACCAATGATGGGGCACTATTCCTCCCACAGATACCAATGATGGGGCACTATTCCTCCCACTGACACCAATGATGGGACACTATTCTTCCCACCGATACCAATGATGGGGCACTATTCTTCCCACTGATACCAAGGATGGGGCACTATTCTTCCCACTGATACCAATGATGGGGCACTATTCCTCCCACTGATTCCAATGATGGGTCACCATTCCTCCCACTGATGCCAACCATGGGGCACTATTCTTCCCACTGACACCAATGATGGGACACTATTCTTCCCACTGACACCAACGTATACATCAGCAATACATCTACTATAAAAGAGACCCCGAGACCAGCCAATATGGTTTGGCCAAAGCAAGACCACCAATGATCAACGCTAAATAAATATTATAAAAAAATACTATTTTGTAGGTGCTTGAAATAGGAGTTCAAAAATCTACAAATAAACCTCGATTTGGGCAATGACCCCTTGGTGTTCCTGTCAGAAAATCAATCAATCTTTTGAACCTCACCTTGTAGCATCGCTTATTTTCCTAGTCCTCCTTTGTGGAACCTGGTCTTCATGATCACCTTCTCTGGAGATTAAAGGTCTCTACCTCGACCTCACTCCAACTTGTCATCCCCAAGGGGAAATCTTGAAATAATTTTCAGGTTTTGGTGAAGTCCTGCTATAACCAATTCACTGCGTGTCAGTTGGGAAAATGGCCATTACATTGGTGGCCAGTTGGAAGGATGCCCCCCGTGCGGCGGTGGTCAGAATGCCATCCTTATAGACATCTCTGCCAAGTGGCATTGGCCCCAGAACCGTACAGACACTATCAAACAGGAGGTCTATCAGCCACAGCTCAAGGAACCCCCCCAAGCAACCTTTGTAGGAACTCTAAGGTTTCACAGAGCCATGTTTGAGAATGGCTGCCCAATCTCTTTCACAGTTTGCTCACTGCGCCTCCTGCAGGATTCCAGCTCACACTACAACCAGCAGAGACAAATCTGCATTACTTATCGTTATATAAGATCTCCACAATGGACACAACTACGGAGACACAGCTCCTATTGATCACTAAACCATGTTTCAGTTCCCCATTACTGCAGCGGAAGCACAAGAATCCTAATTCTGCTTTAGTTGGGGGGTTCTAGAGGAAAATTTGGGGGTACGGAGGAGTTGGGTGCTTTGGATACTCACAACCCTTGTAGATGTCCGTAGGGATCTGCACCGCCGTGTACGAATAATTAACTTTGGCCTTGAAGTTCAGATCGTCTGTAAAATCTAGCTTGAGGGAGTGGCTGGCCTCTCTCAGCTCATCCTCCCCCTCTAGGTCATCCTGTTAAAGGAAGATGCCAAGTCAGGCCAAAGAATTGCGGTAAAGCTACACAACGCACTAAGTTTATTTATTTATTTTAAATGGAGCCTCAAGAATATCCTGCATCGGGGGTTATAATTCAGTTCCTAGCATGTGTACTGATTATCAGTCAATGTACCTGGGTGTGCGCAATGCTGACTCCTTGTTTCTGACTATTCTGAGCTCCTAGGAGCAATAAATCTGGACCTCTGGTGGTCGGAGCCATTTCCCATCACAGCGGGTGGAGCCACATATCAATATATGTGTATATGTACCTTTCTGGCGAAAACATAGTGTATAACCCACTATGGAGAAGGCCTCCCTCTCCCCTCCCCACTCTTGCCCGCCTGTTCAGATAGACCAATACAAAGTTTCATTTACAGAGAGATAGTCTGAAGGCAAACATCTTCTGCTATACTCCCTCATTGGTGCCAAGCAATATCGCTGTACGTATAGCCTCGCCTTGAGGTGGGTAAACCAGGATCATGGTTGCAGCTACAGCCACGATCCCGATACCATTCTCTTCAGTAGACAATTCTCTGTAACCCCTTAAATACCGGGCACTTTCACCCCCTTCCTGCCCAGGCCAGTTTTACCTTTCAGCGCTCTCACACTTTGAATGACAATTGCGGGGTCATGCAACATTGTACCCAAATTACATTTTTTATAATTTTGTTCACACAAATAGTTTTATTTTGGTGGTATTTAATCACCTCTGGGTTTTTATTTTTTGCTAAATAAACAAAAAAAAGACCAAAAATTAAAAAAAAAAATAAAAAAAAATTTTTTGTTGTTGTTTCCGTTAGGAAATTTTGCAAATAAATAATCCTTTCTTCATAAATTTAGGCCAAATTGTATTCTGCTACATTTCTTTGGTGAAAATATATTTTCAGTGTATATTATTTAGTCTGTAGGAAAGGTGTGTATATATATCTGAAAATCGATCAATCCTGATGTACTGACGGCCGACCTCATTTCTTGGAGGCCCGAAAACGCCAGGACAGTACAAATACCCCCCAAATGACCCCTTTTTGGAATGTAGACAGTCCAAGGTATTTGGTAAGATGCATGGCGAGTTTTCTGAAATTTTTTTTTTTTACATTTTTTGGCATTTTTTTTTAAAATGAAGATATTAAAAAAAAAAATTAAAATCACAATTTTTGTTTACATATTGCCATCAATGCAGTACAGCGTCCTCATATAATGCAGGGGTAGGCAACCACGGCCCTCCAGCTGTGGTGAAACTACAAGTCCCATGAGACATTGCAAGACCCTGACAATCACAGGCATGACTCCTAGAGGCAGAGGCATGATGGGATTTGTAGTTGCACCACAGCTGGAGTGCCGAGTGGTGGGGATCACGGACACTGACTGGTGACAGTACAAAAAAAAAAATTGCAGAAGCAGCTCCTCTCAGATCTAAAACAAACACAAGAGGGCACCTCCATCTAGGTGTAGGTCTGTTATGCTTTTTAATAAATTGCTACACCTAGATGGAGGCGCCCTTTTGTGTTTGTTTTTTTATGATTTTTGTATATGGCTAATGGCAGTTTTATGTTGGAATTTTTTGTAATAAAATTTGCTGGATTTTCGTTGTATTTTGTCATATTAATACTTCAGTTGGCATACAGTGTATCCAGAAAGTATTCACAGCGCTTCACTTTTTCCACATTTTGTTATGTTACAGCCTTATTCCAAAATTAATTAAATTCATTATTTTCCTCAAAATTATACAATCAATACCCCATAATGACAATGTGAAAAAAGTTTGTTTGAAATCTTTGCAAAGTTATATAAAAAAAAAAATCCCATGTACATGAGTATCACAGGCTCCTCCCATGTACATAAGTATCACAGGCTCCTCCCATGTACATAAGTATCACAGGCTCCTCCCATGTACATAAGTATCACAGACTCCTCCCATGTACATAAGTATCACAGGCTCCTCCCATGTACATAAGTATCACAGGCTCCTCCCATGTACATAAGTATCACAGGCTCCTCCCATGTACATAAGTATCACAGGCTCCTCCCATGTACATAAGTATCACAGGCTCCTCCCATGTACAGAAGTATCACAGGCTCCTCCCATGTACAGAAGTATCACAGGCTCCTCCCATGTACAGAAGTATCACAGGCTCCTCCCATGTACATAAGTATCACAGGCTCCTCCCATGTACATAAGTATCACAGTCTTTGCCATGACACTCAGAATTGAGCTCAGGTGCCTCCTGTTTCCACTGATCATCCTTCAGATGTTTCTACAACTTGATTGGAGTCCACCTGTGGTAAATTCAGTTGATTGGACATGATTTGGAAAGGCACACACCTGTCTATATAAAGGTCCCACAGTTATCAGTGGATGTCAGAGCACAAACCAAGCCATGAAGTCCAAGGAATTGTCTGTAGACCTCCCAGACAGGATTGTATGGAGGCACAGATCGGGGGAAGGGTACAGAAACATTTCTGCAGCATTGAAGGTCCCAATGAGCACAGTGGCCTCCATCATCTGTGAATGGAAGACGTTTGGAACCACCAGGACTCTTCCTAGAGCGGCCGCCCGGCCAAACTGAGAGATCGGGGGAGAAGGGCCTTAGTCAGGGAGGTGACCAAGAACCCCGATGGTCACTCTGACAGAGCTCCAGAATTTCTCCGTGGAGAGAGGAGAACCTTCCAGAAGAACGTCCATCTCTACAGCACTCCACCAATCAAGCTTGTATGGTAGAGTGGCCAGACGGAAACCACTCCTCAGTAAAAGGCACATGACAGCCCACCTTGGGTTTGCCAAAAGGCACCTGAAGGACTCTCAGACCACAAGAGACAAAATTCTCTGGTCTGATGAAACAAAGAGTGAACTCTTCGGCCTGAATGGCAAGCATCATGTCTGGAGGAAACCAGGCACCGCTCATCACCTTCCCAATACCTACAGTGAAGCATGGTGGTGGCAACATCATGCTGTGGGGATGTTTTTCAGCGGCAGGAACTGGGAGACTAGTCAGGATCGAGGGAAAGATGAATGCAGCAATGTACAGAGACATGCTTGATGAAAACCTCCTCCAGAGCACTCTGGACCTCAGACTGGGGCGAAGGTTCATCTTTCAACAGGACAAAGACCCTAAGCACACAGCCAAGATAACAAAGTAGTGGCTACTGGACAACTCTGTGAATGTCCCCGAGTGGCCCAGCCAGAGCCCAGACTTGAACCCGATTGAACATCTCTGGAGAGATCTGAAAATGGCTGTGCACCGACACTCCCCATCCAACCTGATGGAACTTGGAGAGGTCCTGCAAAGAAGAATGGGAGACGCTGCTCAAAAATAGGTGTGCCAAGCTTGTGGCGTTATACTCAAAAAGACTTGAGGCAGTACTTGGTGCCAAAGGAGCTTCACCAAAGTATTGAGCAAAGGCTGTGATACTTATGTACATGGGGGGAGCCTGTGATACTTATGTACATGGGAGGAGTCTGTGATACTTATGTACATGGGGGGAGCCTGTGATACTTATGTACATGGGAGGAGCCTGTGATACTTATGTACATGGGAGGAGCCTGTGATACTTATGTACATGGGAGGAGCCTGTGATACTTATGTACATGTGAGTAACCTGTGATACTTATGTAAGTGGGAGGAGCCTGTGATACTTATGTGCATGGGAGGAGCCTGTGATACTTATGTACATGGGAGGAGCCTGTGATACTTATGTAAGTGGGAGGAGTCTGTGATACTTATGTACGTGGGAGGAGCCTGTGATACTTATGTGCATGGGAGGAGCCTGTGATACTTATGTACATGGGAGGAGCCTGTGATACTTATGTAAGTGGGAGGAGTCTGTGATACTTATGTACGTGGGAGGAGCCTGTGATACTTATGTACATGGGAGAAGCCTGTAATACTTATGTACATGGGAGGAGCCTGTGATACTTATGTAAGTGGGAGGAGTCTGTGATACTTATGTACGTGGGAGGAGCCTGTGATACTTGTGTACGTGGGAGGAGTCTTTGATACTTATGTACATGGGAGGAGCCTGGGATACTTATGTACATGGGATGTTTTATTTTTAATAAATTTGCAAAGATTTCTAACAAACTCCTCTCACGTTGTCATTATGGGGGATTGATTGTAGAATTTTGAGGAAAATAATGAATTTAATCCATTTTGGAATAAGGCTGTAACATAACAAAATGTGGAAAAAGTGAAGCGCTGTGAATACTTTCCCGATGCACTGTAAAGTCCCGCATTTTGTTTGTCTTGTCTTCATAAATAAAAAAAAACATACAGTATATAAATCATCAGTGCAAAAATATATACATATAGAAATAAAATAAAATACTATTGACAGCACTTTGGGAATTTGCAATGCTACTTACGTATTCTGTATCAGCCTTGGCATCATAGTACTCGATATCTTCCTCCTAAAAAATAAAGCATTCAGTGTATAAGGGAAGTGTGAGAATATAAGACGACGATATTACAGCAGCCACACATTTCGATCAGAGCCGCAGGAACATGCGTTGTGCGCTAACGCCGCTGCAACAGTCTGAACGGGCCCACAGCGATCAACAGCACAACGTAAAGATCAATGGTGATGATATTGATTCCTGTTGCTCTGCCTTGTTGAAAGAGTGTGATAAATGTGTACAATTTACAACATTTCTGAGTCTCTAATTGCCAGGCACGTGTAGAAGAATTCAAATCTTCAGGCCTGCGTGTGGCCACTCCTCCTTCTTTAGCTCTGTGGGTGCTCTGCGATAGGAGCGCCCCCTGCTGTCAGTGTGACAGGTGGGTCTTATACATTCAGCTTCCATATTCAAATGTTTCATTAATCTGATCTATCCATATCATTTTTCCTCTAATTTTTGTTTTTAATATTTCAGGAGTTTTTTTTATATATATAATTTTGATACAGATTTGCCAAATTTATAAGGAATTTTTTTTTGGATTAGTACAGCCTTATAAGGCAGTAGGTGGATGGCATTTAAAGCCATTCCCTAATTTTTGTTTTTATTATTTCCTTTTTATTACTTTGTTGGTTTTAGATTCCACAGTTTTTTCAGGAGTTTTTTTTTTTTTTTTAATATAATTTTGATACAAATTTGCCAAATTTATAAGGAAAAAAAAGTTAGGATTAGTACAGCCTTATAAGTGAGTAGAGTAGGTGGATGGCATTTAAAGCCATTCCCAATTTTTTTTTTTATTATTTCCTTTTTATTACTTTGTTGGTTTTAGATTCCACAATTATTTTAGGAGTTTTTTTTATATATATATATAATTTTGATACAAATTTGCCAAATTTCTAAGGAAAAAAAAATTAGGGTTAGTACAGCCGTATAAGGGAGTAGGTGGATGGCATTTAAAGACATTCCCGAATTTTTGTTTTTATTATTGCCTTGTTATTACTTTGTTGCTTTTTGATTCCATAATTAATTCAGAAGTTTTTTTTTAATATATAATTTTGATACAAATTTGCCAAATTTATAAGGAAAAAAAAGTTAGGGTTAGTACAGCCTTGATTCCACAATTATTTCAGGAGTTTATTTTTTTATATATATTTTAATACAAATTTGTCAAGTTTATAAGGAGCTTAGGGAAAAAAAATTAGGTTTAGTACAACCTTTATAAGAGTGTAGGCGGATGGCATTTAAAGCACCGCAACATACAGACCCCTCCCCCTCCTGTTGTTTTTGAACGCTACACGCAGGGGCTCGTGCAATGTGCGCTTGGCTGTTTTATCACACTAATAACATAGATGTGCTCATCAAAACAACTAAGTTCGTCCCCCCCAGTGGAGGCGAGGCTTGGGATGGGCAGAGAGGGGCGGCTGCTGTGTGATGGGCGGGCGCCACAAGGAGATTTTGGTTGTGGGAGATTTGTGTTGGGTGGGAGAATTTGGGGGAAGCAGGGGGTAAAAATTGTTCTGGGGTGGGAAATTTGGGGGGGGGGGGTGCTAGGAAAGGTGATTTGGGGTTTTGTGTTGAGAGGGGGGATGGGGGAAGAGGATTTGTGCTAGAAAGGGGGATTTTGGGTGTTTGTGCTGGAAGAGGTGATATTGTTGAGGGGGGATGGGATTTGTGCTAGGAGGCTAATTTTTTTTTTTTTTTGGGGTGGGGGGCGGGGTTGTGCTGGGAAAAGGATTTGGAGTGGGGGGAGAAGATGTGCTAGGAGGGGTCATTTTTTTGGGGGGGGGATATGTGCTGGGAAAAGGATTTGGAGTTGGGGGAGAAGATGTGTATTTGGAGGGGGGGGGTTTGAAGAGTAGAGGATTTGTGCTAGGAGGGGTAATTTTTTTTGGGGGGGGGGGATGTGTAATAGGAGACCTGAGGGGAGAGAGAATTTGAGCTGGGAGGGGGGATTTCAGCAGGGGGGGCAGATCTGTCCTGGGAGGAGGGGGGGATTTATGCTTAGGGGGTAAGCATGCGGATTAGCGTTCAATAATTTTTTTGCTAACACATAATGCTCATATATCTTGGGGGTGGGGGTGGGGCGCAGTTTGGCATGTTTGCCCTGGGCTCTAGACGGCCTTGTCCCAGCACTGGGGGCTTTGCTGACCTTTCACATCGCCCTCTGCACCCGCTTGGCTCCGTTCACACCAGAGACACGGGCAAAAACGCTAGTCTCTGCAAACACGTGAAAAGCGCAGAAGGCGCTTGTGGCGACATTATTTCTTAAGGGCACCTCAAACGCAAGTAGAAGTCCCATGTTTTGCTGTGTGACGCAAAATGCGCTTGGTCTCATGTCCAAGGCCCCGTTTACAATTGAGTGTAGCAGAAACATGCATTTACGCAAACGCGCGAAAAACACACTAGAATTCGCAAACGCTTGTGGTGGCTTTATTTCCTAATGGCACCCCAAACGCATGTAGCAGCCGTGTGTTTAACTGCGCATTTTACAAGTAAAAAAAGCGTTATAAACTCGCAACACAGAGAATGCTTGGCTCATGTCCAAAATTTGGTACATGAGCTTCTTTAGCATGTTTTTGAGTGGAGGGAGGCTCATTCAAATAAATGGTGCAGCTCCAAAAACACGCCCAAAAATAGATGCATAGTAGCGCTGCTCAAGTATAAACGAGAGGTGTACACAACTGCCAGTAATAGAAGCTCCGCCCCCTTCCTCTGTTTGGTGCTTTTGTGCGGGCCCTGCCTTTTTGCTCACCTCCGGCCTGTCATAGTCTACAGGCTTACCCCTGGCGTGGGGTTGAGCGAGGACGTGTGGTCAGTGCGGACGTGCGGTGAGTTTGGCCGCAGCACTACACCCCCAGGTTCTTAAGGAGTTAAGATCAACATTATAATAATGACTGAAAATATATACAAAGTTGAAATGCCACGATTTCCCGTCTAAGGCTGCACAAATAGTGGGGGCGTGCGGGTGTGCGGTGAGTGTGGACATGCAGTGAGAGGGGAGAGTGGGGGGCGTGTGGTGAGTGCGGACGTGCAGAGATTGCGGTGAGTGGGGGCGTGCGGTGAGTGGGGGCGTGCGGTGAGTGCGGATGTGCGGTGAGTGGGGGGCGTGCGGTGAGTGCGGATGTGCGGTGAGTGGGGGGCGTGCGGTGAGTGCGGATGTGCGGTGAGTGCGGTGAGTGGGAGGCGTGCGGTGAGTGCGGATGTGCGGTGAGTGGGAGGCGTGCGGTGAGTGCGGATGTGCGGTGAGTGGGGGGCGTGCGGTGAGTGCGGATGTGCGGTGAATGCGAATGTCCGGACATGCGGTCAGTGCAGGGGCGTGCGGTCAGTGCAGTGCGGGCGTACGGTGAAAGGGGGCGTGCGGTCAGTGTAGTGCGGGCATGCGGTGAGTGGAGGCATGCGGTCAGTGCAGTGCCGACGTGCGGTGATTGGGGGCTTGCGGTGAGTGGGGGTGTATGGTCAGTGCGGATGTGCGGTGAGTGGGGGTGTGTAGTCAGTGAGGTGCGGACGTGTGGGCGTACAGTGAGTGGGGGCGTGCAGTCAGTGCGGACATGAGGTGAGTGGGGGCGTGCGGTCAGTGCAGTGCAGACGTGCAGTGAGTGGGGGCGTGCAGTCAGTGCGGACGTGAGGTGAGTGGGGGCGTGCGGTCAGTGCGGTGCAGACGTGCAGTGAGTGGGGGCGTGCGGTCAGTGCGGACGTGAGGTAAGTGGGGGGCGTGCGGTGCGGATGTGCGGTGAGTGGGGGCGTGTGGTCAGTGTAGACGTGTGGTGAGTGTGGCGAGTGGTGGGCGTGCGGTGAGTGCGGGCTTGCGGTCAGTGCAGTGCGGGCATGCGGTGAGTGCGGATGTGCGGTGAGTGCGGGTGTGCGGTGAGTGGGGGGCGTGCGGTGAGTGCGAATGTCCGGACATGCGGTCAGTGCGGGCGTGCGGTCAGTGCAGTGCAGGCATGCAGTGAGTGGGGGAGTGCGGTGCCGACGTGCGGTGAGTGCGGTGAGTGGGGGCGTACGGTCAGTGCGGAAGTGCGGTGAGTGGGGGCGTGTGGTCAGTGAGGTGCGGACGTGTGGGCGTACAGCGAGTGGGGGCGTGCAGTCAGTGCGGATGTGAGGTGAGTGGGGGCGTGCGGTCAGTGCGATGCAGATGTGCAGTGAGTGGGGGCGTGCGGTTAGTGCAGACGTGAGGTGAGTCGGGGGCGTGCGGTGCGGACGTGCGGTGAGTGCAGGCGTGCGGTGAGTGCGGATGTGCGGTCAGTGCGGATGTGAGGTGAGTGGGGGCGTGCGGTCAGTGCGATGCAGATGTGCAGTGAGTGGGGGCGTGCGGTTAGTGCAGACGTGAGGTGAGTGGGGGGCGTGCGGTGCGGACGTGCGGTGAGTGCGGATGTGAATTGAGTGGGGCCGTGCGGTGAGTGCGGATGTGCGGTCAGTGCGGATGTGAGGTGAGTGGGGGCGTGCGGTCAGTGCGGACAGTGCGATGCAGATGTGCAGTGAGTGGGGGCGTGCGGTTAGTGCAGACGTGAGGTGAGTGGGGGGCGTGCGGTGCGGACGTGCGGTGAGTGCGGATGTGCGGTCAGTGCGGATGTGAGTTGAGTGGGGGCGTGCGGACGTGCGGTCAGTGCGGATGTGAGGTGAGTGGGGGCGTGCGGATGTGCGGTCAGTGCGGATGTGAGGTGAGTGGGGGCGTGCGGTCAGTGCGGACGTGCAGTCAGTGCGGATGTGAGGTGAGTGGGGGCGTGCGGTCAGTGCGGACGTGCGGTCAGTGCGGACGTGAGGTGAGTGGGGGCGTGCGATCAGTGCGGACGTGAGGTGAGTGGGGGCGTGCGGTCAGTGCAGACGTGCAGTGAGTGGGGGTGTGCGGTGAGTGCGGAGAGTGGGTGAGTGGGGGCGTGCAGTGAGTGGGGGCGCGTGGTCAGTGAGGTGCGGACGTGCAGACGTGCAGTGAGTGCGGATGTGCGGTCAGTGTGGATGTGCGGTCAGTGCGGATGTGTGGTCAGTGCGGATGTGCGGTCAGTGCGGATGTGCGGTCAGTGCGGATGTGCGGTCAGTGTGGATGTGCGGTCAGTGCGGATGTGCGGTCAGTGCGGATGTGCGGTCAGTGTGGATGTGCGGTCAGTGTGGACGTGCGGTGAGTTTGGCCGCAGCACTACACTCTCTGGTTCTTAAGGAGTTAAGATCAACATTATAATAATGACTGAAAATATTTACAAAGTGGAAATGCCGCGATTTCCCGTAAAAAGCGGCACAAATAGAGAATTACGCAGAGGGTTATTTGGAAGAATGCATAAAGTGCACTTGTGAGTGATCGGCGAATGATTGGGAAATGGGGGATCCCGGCCGGCGGAGTCATCCAGGTAAACACGTCCATTTAGGAGCCGAGCGGCGATATGATGATATGCGGTTTTGGCGCTGGATCGCTCCCATCATTCTCTGGATGTGCCGGGCTGGGTTTGCTCCATTGCTATTCCAGTCATTCCGCCCCCCTCCTTCCCGCGCTCTCCTCTGTGCGCTCTATTCCGCTCCCCCCCCCCCCCCTCGCTGTTTCCCCCCTCCTCCGCTCTCATTGCCCTGCAGCATAATGAAAGCTGACATTATATCAAACATTATAAAGACTCTCATTTGATGAGGATCATTCGTCAACACACAAACCTATTAACCAGCAAAAAAAAAAATACACCCGTTCACCACTCCCGCCCCGCGTGCCGCGTGCATCTGAGAGGGGCCGACCTCTCTCTGCAGACGGATCCTGACTGCTAATCGCAGCCTCCGCTCTACGCCAACTGCAAAAAAAATAAAAAATTCAGGTGAACTCGGCGACAAGGTCACCGGCAAGGACAGAGCCGTCACGTTCCCCCACCTGCGGCCTCCTTCTACCTGCCGCCGAGGTAGCGCTGCGACAAGGATCATTATCGGCGTGGAGCACGTAGGGGGCGCCGGCGCGATGCTCTGCGATTGGTTTTCACAGGAAGGAGCGGAGATACCAACGGCAAAATCCGCAAAAAGGGGTCTGGGAAAGCCGTTTACGTTCTGTTCATGGCGGAGAACGTTCAGAGCGTGAAAGGAAAATAAATATTTACATAGTAAACGGGCAGATCTGTAAACCACCCGCACCGCGGGCACACCGCGCCCATGATACTCCGCCACCGTGGTGCTGGGTGCTAATAACAAAGAACTCCGGGGGGATACTAAAGATACAAATTATGGGGTATGAATATGAGTAGTACGAGTATGTGTAAAAGTATTAGGAGTAGTAATCTCACTATGATTATGAGAAGTAGTAGTAGTAGTATGAGTATTAGCATGAGCAGTAGTATGAGAAGTAGTGGGAGTAGTAGTATGAGTATGTGTAGTAGTATGAGGAGAAGTAGTATGAGTAGTAGTAGTATGATTATGAGGAGTAGTATGAGTATGAGGAGTAGTAGTATGAGTATGAGGAGTAGTATGAGTATGAGGAGTAGTAGTATGAGTATGAGTAGTATGAGTGGTAGTATGAGGAGTAGTAGTAGTATAAGGAGTAGTAGTATGAGTGTGAGTAATAGTATGAGGCATAGTAGGAGTATGAGGAGTAGTAGTATCAGTATGAGTAGTAGTATGAGGAGAAGTAGTATGAGTATGAGTAGTAATAATATGAGTATGAGTAGTAGTATGAGTAGTAGGAGTATGAGGAGTAGTAGTATCAGTATGAGTAGTAGTATTAGGAGTAGTAGTATCAGTATAAGTAGTAGTATGAGGAGTAGTAGGAGTAGTAGTATCAGTATGAGTAGTAGTATGAGGAGAATTACTGAGTAGTAGTATGAGTGTGAGTAGGAGGAGTAGTATGAGTAGTAGTAGTATGAGAAGGAGTAGTAGTATGAGTATAAGTAGTAGTATGAGGAGTAGTATGAGTAGTAATAGTATGAGTATGAGTAGTAGTAGTAGTATGAGGAGTAGTAGGAATAGTAGTAGTATGGGTATGAGGAGTAGTAGTAGTATGAGGAGTAGTAGGAATAGTAGTAGTATGGGTATGAGGAGTAGTAGTATCAGTATTAGTAGTATGAGCAGTAATAGTATGAGTATTAGTAGTAATATGAGGAGTAGTAGGAGGAGTAGTAGTATCAGTATGAGTAGTAGTATGAGGAGAAGTAGTATGAGTAAGAGTAGTAGTATGAGAAGTAGTAGGAGTAGTGGTAGTATGAGTATGAGTAGTAATATGAGGAGTAGTACGAGTATGAGTAGTATGAGTATAAGGAGTAGTATGAGGAGTAGTAGTAGTGGCAATAGTAGTAAAAACCAAGAGGTGCAGGTACCTAAATTTGACCTGTTATAAGACACTTGCCCTCCCTGTAGAGCAGAGCTCAGACTGGGAGAGGGAGAAATAACACGAGGACATCTAGCAGCAGAAATGAAGTACTGCAGAGGACAGCTCTGGATTAAAGCTGAGAATATTGCAGCAAAGAGCACACTGATAGAAGGAGAGAGCAGAGTGACAGAGAGATTAGCTCATCTACTTGCTGCTTCTCCTTTCACTGTCCAGTCGGGTGCTTAGAGGTGGGTTTAATTATGCTGGTGGTCATTTCAGGACATCTAGTGGCAGAAAAGAAGTACTGCAGGGGGGAGATCCTGAATTTGACCTGCTATTAGCCTCCCACAATTCCTGTACAGCAGAGCTCAGACTAGGAAAGGGAGAAGCAGCACAGGGAACCAATCATATGTGTTGCAGTGCTTATGTGCTGACAAGGAGCATGCTGAGAGAGCAGAGCGACAGAGAGATTAACGTATCTATTTGCTGCTTCTCCTTTCACTGTCCAGTCACAGGCTGAGGTTGGGAGCTTTGAAGTGGGTTTAATGATGCTGGTCGTCACCTTGAGACATCTAGTGGCAGAAAAGAAATACTGCAGGGGACAGCTCTGGATTGAAGATGAATACTGCAGAATATTTTTTTTTTAAATCTTGAACCTGACCTGCTATCAGTCTCTTACAATTCTTGTACAGCAGAGCTCAGACTATGACAGAGAGAAGCAGCAGAAGGAGCCAAACAGATGTGCTGAGCATGGTGATAGGGGGAGAAAATGAATCTACTGCTGCAGTACTTCTTTCCACCACTAGATGTCCTCAGATGACCACCAGGATCATTAAACCCACTTCCAAGCGCCTGCCCCGTCCTGCGACTGGACAGTGAAAGGAGAAGCAGCACAGAGATGAGCTGCTGCAGCTGTGAGCTTGGTATCGGCTTCAACAGCTGGTGAGGGGCTTTCTGATAAAAGTGATCACTTTTTATTGGACTCTCAAAGCAAGACACCCCCCACACCCCCCCAGGGGGGGCACTCGCCATAGTTCCCGAGCTCTCCCGTTCCTCCCGGGGGGCTCAGGACCACAGGAAGCAGCTTGAGAGCAGGAGGAACTCAGGGAACACCTTGATCCCTCCTGTGACTGATGACCCTGGAAGTGATGTGTATTGGGCCACTTCCTGGGTCACAGATATCATTCCTCGGCTGGTGTAGCTGGAGATGCGGCGATTGCAGAATGATCAACGCTTTAATATCTGCTTTGGAGGGCAGAGAAGACATTGGGGGTCCAATAGACCCCCACAATATCACCATGAAGAGGACCTGTCACCTCCCGTTGTTAACACATAGGAGGCCTTTCAGCCCCCCTTGTGATTGCAATAAAGTAGCAAGAAATAAATAAATAAATAAAAAAAGTGTAACAGTGTAAAAAAAATAAAAAATATATAAAATAAATAAAAATAATTTTAACATTTTTACAGCACCCCAGTCACCCCCCTAATATAAAAAGTGCAGCGTAGGGTAAGCATGTGTGTATATACTGTAAATAACAATTGCGCACACATCTGAGGTATCTTCACAAATGCGTCAAAGTGAAATTGATAATTCCAGGGTCATAATTCACAGCCTCTGAAGGCTTTAAAAGCATCGACCATGGAGAATTTTGGGTACCGTACTTTTTTTTTTTTTTTTTGCGATTCCATGGACAGGCGCAATTTAAAAGCTTGGATGCCTAGAATCTATTTTCTCGACACAATCAAATTTTTTTTATATTCTACCAAAATTAGGTATTATATTGTATTTGCTTGCGCTTAAAGTAATTTTAGTGTTTTGTTTTTTTTCCTGAAAATATATGTTTGATAGATGCGCAAATAAATACTGCACAGCAAAGAAAACTGCAACTACCGTCATTTTATTTTCCAGAGTCTCTGCTTTCACAAAATATAGATATATAAAATAAAATAATTTAAAAAAAATTATATATATATATATATATATATATATATATATATATATATATATATATTTAAAACACAAATTTAAATAAAAATAATTAATAAATGAAGAGAAGGGGAATAAGAAGGAGGAAGACGGTAGATGGTAGAAAAAGAAAGAAGAAAGAAGGAAGAAGAAGGAGAAAGGAAGAAGAAAGAAGAAAGAAAAAAAAGAAAGAAGGAGGTAGAAGAAGGAAAACGGTAGAAGGAAGAAGGCAGAAGAAGAAGAAGAAAGAAGAAGGTGGGAGAAGAAGAAGGAGAAGAAGGAAGAAGAAGAAGGAGAAGAAGGTGGAAGGAGAAGAAGGAGAAGAAGGTGGAAGGAGAAGAAGGTGGAAGGAGAAGAAGGAGGAAGGAGAAGAAGGAGAAGAAGGTGGAAGGAGAAGAAGGAGAAGAAGGTGGAAGAAGAAGAAGAAGAAGGTGGAAGAAGGTAGAAGGAGAAGAAGAAGGAGGAAGAAGGTGGAAGAAGAAGAAGGTGGAAGAAGAAGGAGGAAGAAGGTGGAAGAAGAAGGAGGAAGAAGAAGAAGAAGAAGAAGAAGGAGAAGGAGAAGAAGAAGGAGAAGAAGAAGGAGAAGGAGAAGGAGAAGGAGAAGGAGAAGGAGGAGGAAGAAGGTGGGAAAAGAAGAAGGAGGAGAAGGAGAAGAAGAAAGAAGAAAGAAGAATTAAGAAAGAAGAAAGGAGGGAGATGAAGAATAAAGAAGAAGAAAGAAGGAAGACGAAGAAGAAGAAAGAAGAAAAAATGAAGAAGAAAGAAGGATGAAGAAGGAAAAAGGAGGAGGAAGAAAAGAGGAAGGAAGGAAGGAAGGAAGGAAGGAAGGAAGGGAGGGAAGGAAGGAAGGAAGGAAGGCAGGAAGGAAGAACAATGAAGAAGGAAGAAGATTATAAAAATAATTAAAAAAATAAAATAGCTATAAAAATTATTAAAATAAAAATGACAAATAAAATGAATGAATAAAGAGAATAATAATGAAAATTATAAAATAATTAAAAAATAAATTAGTAATAATAAAAATAAAATTAATGCTTTATTAATTAATAAAATGAATATAAAATATATACTTTTTGTGGGGCTTATAGTCATTTCCAGAAAAAACTGCAGATTTGAAGGTGTGCCTCGGTAGACGAGGGGTCAAATCAGATTGTTTCTGAACCTATTAAGGAAATGAGGTGCGGCGGCCAGACAAATAAAACCCCGATGAAGGGCTGTGATGATTGGCTCTTGGCTCGCTTTTTGAATTTTTTCCAACTATTTTAACACTGGGAGGGCCCCATTGGCTCGGTCTCATCCCTTTTGCTTCCCTTACTATGTCCACCAGTGCCTGAAACATGTCAGGGTGGCATGTACATTGCCATACATGGTGCACAGTGTAGCCCCCCCACACACTCTCATTCCCATTTCTGGAATTACAGGAAGATAATATAAAGAAGGATTATGGATTTTATATTAGAAGTGTTTTTGGCCCCTATTTTTTTTTTTTTTCCTGGATTGAAGGATTTCTGCTGTTTGTCATTCGCTGAGATTTTTTTTTTTCGATGGCTCCGGCCGCTTTCCTCGCTTCCAGTGACACAAGACGCTCTAATTATGTGAAGGTCACATCTCAGGGACAAAGGACGTTCCGTTCCGGCACAGAGAATCGAAATGACACAAATTTACCCCACAAGGAGCCCGCGGCCAGCCGAGCGAACGATCGCTCACATCATGTCATCCTGGAGAGTCCGTCATTATGGCCGGAGCACATCCCAGCACCCAATCCCTCATCATCCCTCCAACGCCGGCGTCCAATCCCTCATCATCCCTCCAACGCCAGTGCCCAATCCCTCATCATCCCTCCAACGCCAGTGCCCAATCCCTCATCATCCCTCCAAAGCCGGCATCCAATCCCTCATCATCCCTCCAACGCCAGTGCCCAATACCTCATCATCCCTCCAACGCCGGCACCCAATCCCTCATCATCCCTCCAACGCCGGCACCCAATCCCTCATCATCCCTCCAAAGCCGGCATCCAATCCCTCATCATCCCTCCAACGCCAGTGCCCAATCCCTCATCATCCCTCCAACGCCGGCGCCCAATCCCTCATCATCCCTCCAACGCCGGCACCCAATCCCTCATCATCCCTCCAAAGCCGGCATCCAATCCCTCATCATCCCTCCAACGCCAGCGCCCAATCCCTCATCATCCCTCCAACGCCGGCGTCCAATCCCTCATCATCCCTCCAACGCCGGCGCCCAATCCCTCATCATCCCTCCAACGCCGGCGTCCAATCCCTCATCATCCCTCCAACGCCGGCGCCCAATCCCTCATCATCCCTCCAACGCCGGCGTCCAATCCCTCATCATCCCTCCAACGCCGGCACCCAATCCCTCATCATCCCTCCAACGCAGACGCCCAATCCCTCATCATCCCTCCAACGCCGGCGCCCAATCCCTCATCATCCCTCCAACGCCGGCGCCCAATCCCTCATCATCCCTCCAACGCTGGCGCCCAATCCCTCATCATCCCTCCAACGCCGACGCCCAATCCCTCATCATCCCTCCAACGCCGACGCCCAATCCCTCATCATCCCTCCAACGCAGACGCCCAATCCCTCATCATCCCTCCAACGCAGACGCCCAATCCCTTATCATCCCTCCAACGCAGACGCCCAATCCCTCATCATCCCTCCAACGCAGACGCCCAATCCCTCATCATCCCTCCAACGCAGACGCCCAATCCCTCATCATCCCTCCAATGCCAGCTCCCAATCCCTCATCATCCCTCCAACGCCGACGCCCAATCCCTCATCATCCCTCCAACGCAGACGCCCAATCCCTCATCATCCCTCCAACGCAGACGCCCAATCCCTCATCATCCCTCCAACGCCGACGCCCAATCCCTCATCATCCCTCCAACGCCGGCGCCCAATCCCTCATCATCCCTCCAACGCCGGCGCCCAATCCCTCATCATCCCTCCAACGCCTGCGCCCAATCCCTCATCATCCCTCCAACGCCTGCGCCCAATCCCTCATCATCCCTCCAACGCCAGTGCCCAATCCCTCATCATCCCTCCAACGCAGACGCCCAATCCCTCATCATCCCTCCAACGCCGGCGCCCAATCCCTCATCATCCCTCCAACGCCGGCGCCCAATCCCTCATCATCCCTCCAACACCGGCGCCCAATCCCTCATCATCCCTCCAATGCCGACGCCCAATCCCTCATCATCCCTCCAACGCCGGCGCCCAATCCCTCATCATCCCTCCAACACCGGCGCCCAATCCCTCATCATCCCTCCAACGCCGACGCCCAATCCCTCATCATCCCTCCAACGCAGACGCCCAATCTCTCATCATCCCTCCAACGCCGGCACCCAATCCCTCATCATCCCTCCAACGCCGGCGCCCAATCCCTCATCATCCCTCCAACGCCAGCTCCCAATCCCTCATCATCCCTCCAACGCCAGCAGGCCTGAAATCACCAACATGGCCGCCAGCCGGTACAGCGCGATCCCGCCGCGTTATCGATCCCACCTCCGGCCTTCCCTTCAGTCTTGCACAGTTGTAGCGGCTCCTCTTCTGGACTGAAACGACTTCCTCTGATTTCACCGCACACTGTGAGCTTCTCACCATGTGCGTCAGAAACTGCAGCAAGTCAGAGAGCGCCCCGCCCCATTTCCCGGCTGGCAGACACACAGCATCATCTAGCCCTTTCCTCCCCAGACTTAAAATTTGCTGCACATGTATTTGGCAGGTAGCATTGTGTTGAATGCGCCTGATTAAAGTGGACCTGTCATTGGATATATTTTCTCATGCTAACTAGTGTCAATGTAACCCGTCCAGGTATTTATTACTTCACACAGCGATCACAAGACTCCCCCCGACGATGTCTTCATCTGATTTCCCCTCTAGAAGGATGGCGCCATCTTTGTTCAGGCATCATCCAGGACTTGCTACAAAGGTACAATGTACAGTCTGATCACTGGGGGAGGGGAGACTGAGGAAATGCTTCCTCCTCCTTCTACAAAGTTACAATGTACAGTCTGGTCACTAGGGGAGGGGAGACTGGGGAAATGCCTCCTCCTACAAAGTTACAATGTACAGTCTGATCACTGGGGGAGGGGAGACTTCGGAAATCCTTCCTTCCGCCTGCAACAGACTGATGACATCATCTCAGTCAAGGCAAAGTCACTGGGGGAGGAGAGACGGACGAAATGATTCCTCCTGCCTGCAGCAGACATCCTCTTGGCCTAGGCATAGTCACTGGGTGAGATGAGATTGACGAAATGATTCCTCCTGCCTGCAGCAGACGAATTACATCATTCAAGCCAAGGCATAGTCACTGGGTGAGAGGAGACTTTGGAAATGCTTCCTTATGCCTACAGCAGACTGGTGACATCATCTAAGCATAGGTATAGTAACTGGGGGAGCGGAGACTAGGGAAATGCTTTCTCCTGTCTGCAGCAGACTAATGGCTTAATCTCAGCCAAGGCAAAGTCACTGGGGAAGAGGAGACTGAGGAAATGATTTCTCCTGCCTGCAGAAGACTAATGACATCCACTTGGCCTATGCATAGTCACTGGGTGAGAGAAGACTGAAGAAATGCTTCCCCCTGCCTACAGCAGAGTGATGACATCATCTCAGCCTAGGTATAGGAACTGGGGGAGCAGAGACTGAGAAAATGCTTCCTCCTGCCTGCATCAGACTGATGACATCATCTCAGCCTAGGTATAGGAACTGGGGGAGCAGAGACTGAGAAAATGCTTCCTCCTGCCTGCATCAGACTGATGACATCCTCTTGGCCTAGGCAAAGCCACTGGGAGATGGGAGACTGACAAAATGCTTCCTGCTGCCTGCAGCAGACTAATGGCTTCATCTTAGCCAAGGCAAAATCACCAGGGAAGAGGAGACTGACGAAATGATTCCTCCTGCCTGCAGCAGACTGATGACATCATCTCAGCCTAGGTATAGTAACTGGGGGAGCGGAGACTGGGGAAATGCTTTCTCCTGTCTGCAGCAGACTCTCAACCTGAGCAAAATTATTTACCGGAGCTCAAGGACAGATTTTTATTGATGGAAAGGGGGCGCTTATCCCAAAAAAATGACCCTGTTGCTGTATATTGTGACAAGTCGGGATTTATTCATGGGGACTTGTAATGGCGCTGACAGGTTCCCTTGCATTGGCAGGGTGCTTTGGGGTGCCATTAAGAATGAATTACACCACAACACCCCGATGTGCAGCGCATGCTAACCTGGTGACAGGTGTGAATCCGGCCCAAACCTCACCTGTCCGGGTGTTTTTTGTCTCGATTCGAAAAAAAAAAAAAAAGTAAAAAATGTTATAAAAGGTTTCCATTTTTCTCGGATAGGAATAGAATGCGGAATGTTGTGTGATTGGACAGGAGAAGGAAGACAAGGATATGCCATCCCTGGGCGCCCCGTGCCCGCCATCTTCCACCGACCGCCGCGCAGCAATCAGAATGATTAGGAGGCACCATGTTGGGGTGCAATCAGTGACCAGGACAGACGGAGGGGGGGAGGGGATCAGCGGCTCGTGTCACACATTAGACCTCTCTGCCATCTGTCTGCGACGGGCATTGATGGAAGGCCAGAACTCATTGGCATTATGATCGGGTGGGGGAGGGGGGGGGGCACTGGACATCTGGAGAGAGCGGCAATCAGTACTGGAGAGGAGGGCGCGGCGGCCGGCCAAGTCAGCTATGAAACGACTGCTCGGATAATGCCGCACACCGCCAACGCCGCGGCTCAGGTGATACCGCCGAGCGTCATTTGGTGGCAACAAAACCTTTATTATCTCAGTAAATTCTGACGGTGGATGAACAGGGATCAGCTAAAAAGTCAGCCCCGAAAAAAAGCTGCCCACACACTGAAGAATGCAGGGGGAAGAAACAAGAGATTTCTAATCAAATGTTCCTTCAAACAATACGATCCCCTTTAGGTTGACCATACACCATACAATCTAATTGCACAATCTCCTTTAGGCTGACCATACACCATACAATCTGATTGCACAATCTCCTTTAGAATTACTACCAAGTACATAGATACATACTGTCCTGGATTTGCAGGGACAGTGCAGAATTTTTTCCGCCTGTCCTACCAATGCCATGTCCCGGGATCACAGCTTCAACATTTATTTGAGTTATTGCACAGTAACTAAAGAAAGCATATTTAGAGGCAGCAGCAACCGTAAAGTGGGCACGATGGGTGGTCCCTGCACATTTGGAGGCGGGGTCTGGGGGGGGGGGGGAATTGGATATGATCATAGGCGTTGGTCCTGGAGCATAATGTTGGTAGGTAAGATGTGGAACTTTCATGACAGGACAGACAGGACCAACCGTAAATTGGCCATGATGGGTGCTTACCGCATATTTAGAGGCGGGGTCTGGGTGGGTCCAACCATAAAGTACGCATAAAGGGTGGTCCCTACATATTTAGAGGAGAGGTCTGGACAGGACCCAACAGTAAAGTGGGCATGATGGGAGGTTACCGCATATTTTTGAGGCGGGGTCTGGGTGGGACCAACCATAAAGTGGGCATGATTGGGGGGGGGGATGGTCCCTGCATATTTAGAGGTGGGGTCTGGGTGGGATTTGGGCATGACCATGGGCACGGGTCCTGGAGCTTAATGTGGGTAGGCAAGAAGTGGAGCCTTCATGACAGGACAGACAGGACCAACCGTAAAGTGGCCATGATGGGTGGTTACCGCATATTTAGAGGCGGGGTCTGGGTGGGTCCAACCATAAAGTAGGCATAAAGGGTGGTCCCTGCATATTTAGAGGAGAGGTCTGGACAGGATCAACAGAAAAGTGGGCATGATGGTTGGTCTTTGCATATTTAGAGGCGGGGTCTGGGCAGGACCAACAGTAATGTGGGCATGCTGGGTGGTCTTTGCATATGTAGAGGCAGGGTTTGGGCAGGACCAACAGTAATGTGGGCATGATGGGTGGTCCCTGCATATTTAGAGGTGGGCTGGGATTTGGGCACAACCATGGACATGGGTCCTGGAGCATAATGTTGGTAAGTAAGAAGTGAAACCTTCATGACAGTGTAGATAAACCCAACCATAAAGTGGCCATAATGGGTGGTTGCTGCATATTTAGAGGTGGGGTCTGGGTGGAACCAAACATAAAGTAGGCATGATGGGTGGTCCCTGCATTTTGGAGGCACGGTCTGGACAGGATCACACAGTAAAGTGGGCATCATGAGTGGTTACTGCATATTTAGAGGTGTGGTCTGGGCAAGAGCAACCATAAAGTGGGAATGATTGGTAGTTACTGCATTCTTAGAGGAGAGGTCTGTGTGGGAATTAGGCATGACCGTGGGCATGGGTCCTGGAGCATAATATTGATAAGTAAGATGTGGAACCTTCATGACAGGATAGGTAGGAGCAACCGTAAAGTGGGCATGCTGGGTAGACCCTGCCTTTAACTAGGCAGGAGCGGCCATAAAGTGGGCATGACGGGTGGTTCCTGCACATTTAGAGGCAGGGTCTGGGTGGGAATTGGGCATTACTATGGGCGTGTGTCCTGGAGCATAATGTTGGTAAGATGTGGAACCTTCATGACAGGATAGATAGGACCAACCGTAAAGTGGTCATGATGGGTGGTTGCTGCATACAGTAATTAGAGGCGAGGTCTGGGTGGGACCAACCATGATGTAGGCATGAAGGGTGGTCCCTGCATTTTGAAGGTGAGTCTGGGCAGGACCAACTGTAAAGTGGGCATGATGGGTGGTCTCTACATATTTAGAGGTGGGGTCTATCCTGGAGCAACTGCAAAGTGGGCATGATGGGTGATCCTTGCATATTTAGAGGTGGGTCGTAAAGTGGGCATGATGGGTGGCCCCTGCATGTTTAGAGGTGGTGTTTGGGCACAACCATGTGGTGTTGTTTGGGCACAACCATGCACGTGGGTCCTGGAGCAAAATGTTGGTAGGTAAGATGTGGAGCCATCATGACAGCATAGATAAGGCCAACCGTAAAGTAGCCATAATGGGTGCTTACTGGATATTTAAAGATGGCACCCATAATGCGGGCATGATGGTGGTTCCTGGCTCCTGGGCCCTGGAGCAAAATGTTGGTGGGCGAGAAGTGGAGCCTCCATGATAGGATACAGTATGCAATCCTCAGGTGGGTCGTCCTCCTTGTACACAGCTGTCATGAAATCTAAAGCAGGTTGTACAACCAGATTGTCTGTTTGGGTATGTTTTCATCAAGCATATATTTTGTGTCATTATTGTGGAGCTGATGTCACAATACTGACTCTTTTCTATATTTGTCATTATATTAAGTGTTGAGATTTGTAGATTAGCCACTAGAGGCAGCGTAGAGCCAACTATATAACTGCAGATAGATCAGCCACACAGGGGGTGTATTGTTTTCGGACGGCTCATACTTGAACCGCTAGGAGCTGTAAAATGCAGCCATTGTGTAGCACTGCAAAAAAAATAATTGTGTAGCTCCTGTGTGCAAAGATAATTATAATATATGCTTCAATTATTCTAATAATACAATATATACATTGTAGCAAGGTATTTGAAGAGGACCTGTACTGTGGAAGCTGTGCCCAATTTAGTTCATTTTCCTCTTTTGTTTGAACTTGATGGACATGTGTGGTTACTATGTAACTTGTAGGTAAAACACCTGTCATAGCCGGCACTGACCCTCCATTAGCCGGAGAGAGACTGCACACAGATAGATGATTACTCTCTAGATATAGCTGTAGGCGAGGCTGGAGTCGGGCGCACGTGTTGGCCTGCCATCCTGCCAGCTCTGGAAAATGATATTCTGGTATCAATCTGTAAAATAATCTGCCAGCCAGACTTATGTGTGTGTTTCAATAGAGAGTGCTTATTAAGCACTTTATGTTGACGAGCGGACGGCACACATTGGCAAATATAGCCTCATAATTAGGAAGAAAACTAATTGTCAGTAATTTATTGCGTCCACCAATAATCCATTGTTCTGAAAAGACATGCGTTTACCGAGTCCTGATTCGGCAGATCTTTAACTCTGTAGGAGCCAGATGAGAGCTGGTAACGGGCTCTGCTGAAGAGCGAAGTGGCCGAGACCCTCCCGAAAGCGAGATCACTGTAGTATCACGTTATGGAATCCACGTTAAGAGTTGTTTTAGGCCCATTTAAAACTGAGATTCAGCTTGGAATGGAGTCCAATAGGATGAATTGCCCACTGCCTTTTCATAACACCAGAAGACTCTGGTGCATAAGTCTCCCTGAACACAGTATTTTACCACAGACGCCAGTATTGGTGGTGAAGTTAGGTGGAGATGATAACTTACTACCCAAATCCACGGCAGACTCCAGTATTGGTGGTGAAGATAGACGTAGATGTAAACTTACCACTCAAGGCCATGGCAGACACCAGTATTGGTGGTCAGAATAAGTGGAGATAAGAACTCACCACCCAAGTCCATGGCAGACTCCAGTACTGGTGATAAGGATAGGTGAAGATTGTAACTTACCACCCAAGCCTATTGCAGACTCCAGTATTGGTTGTGAGGATAGGTAAAGTTTGAGAATTGCCACCCAAGTCCATGGCAGACTTCAGTATTTGTGGTGAGGATAGGTGGAGATGTGAACTTACCACTCAAGCCCATGGCAGACACCAGTATTGGTGGTCAGAATAAGTGGAGATAAGAATTTACTACCCAAGTCCAAGGCAGACTCCAGTATTGGTGGTGAGATAGGTGGAAATGAGATCTTACCACCCAAGTCCATGGCAGACTCCAGTATTGGGACCAAGAAGAAGTGGAGATAAGAACTCATCACCCAAGTCCATGGCAGACTCCAGTATTGGTGGTGAGGATAGGTGAAGATGGGAATATACCACCTAAGTCTATGAGTCACCAGTATTGTTGGCAGGGATAGGTAGAGATGAGAACTCACCACCCAAATCCATGGTACATTTCAGTATTGGTGGTGAGGATAGGTGGAGATGAGGACTTACCACCTAAGTCCATGACAGACTCCATTATTGGTGGTGAGGATAGGTGAAAATGAGAACTTAGCAGTCAAGTCCATGGCAGACACCAGTATTGGTAGTGAGGATAGGTAGAAATGATAACTTACTACCCAAGCCCATGGCAGGCTCCCGTATTAGTACTCAGAACACACGGAGATAAGAACTCAGTACCCAAGTCCAAGCAGACTCCAGTATTGGTGGTGAGGATAGGTGAAGATGGGAACATACCACCTAAGTCTATGGGTCACCAGTATTGTTGGCAGGGATAGGTAGAGATGAGAACTTACCACCCAAATCCATGGTAGACTCCAGTATTGGTGGTGAGGATAAGTGGAGATGATGACTTACTACCTAAGTCTATGACAGAATCCAGTTTTGGTGGTGACGATAGGTGGAGATGAGAACTTACCACCCAACTCCATGGTAGACTCCATTATTGGTGGTGTAGATTGGTGGAGATGAGGACTCACCATCCAACCTCATGGCAGACTCCATTATTAGTGGTGTAGTTTGGTGGAGATGAGGACTCACCACCCAAGTCCATGGCAGACTCCAGTATTGGTGGTTAGAAGAGGTGGAGATAGGAACTCACCAACCAAGTCCTTTTAAATTGTAAGCTCTAACAAGCAGGGCCCTCCGATTCCTCTTGTACCAAATTGTAATATAACTGTACTGGCCACCTTCATGTCTGTTAAGCGCTGTGCAAACTGTTGGCCCTGTATAATCCTGTATAATAATGATAATAATAAGTCCATGGCTGTCAGGGCTGGGCTCAGTCCTTCCTTCTCTGAGCTGGCAGCTCAGCTGTTGGCTAATTGCCAGCTCTCATCTCTCTCCACAGTTAACCAGCTGTTGTGGATCTGCCCTTAAGTCCCGCCTACTTAAAGATCTCCAGCTCACTTCATTCCTGCCTTCGCCTTGGTCACATTACAAGAAACCATCTCCTGCATTCCTGTTTAATGACTGGCTTTGCTGACATCCCTTCTGGCTCCTTATCCTGCTTGCTGTTCCTCTACTTGGATCCTTGACTTCTGGCCTGGCTGATTACCCAATCTGGTTATTGAATTCTGGCTTGGCTGACTACCCGATCCGGTTACTGGACTCTGGCTATGCTTTGACTACGATTACTCTATTTACCTTTTTATCTTTATTAATAAACAAGTGTGATTTTACTGTACTTCTGTCTCGGTCTGGTTCACGGTTTCTGACAATGGCAGACTCCAGTATTGGTGGAGAGGATAGGTGAGGATGGGAACTTACTACCCAAGTCCATGGCAGACACCAGTATTGTTGGCAGAGATAGGAAGAGATGGCAACTTAGCACACAAGCCCATCACAGACTCCAGCATTGGTGGTGAGGATAGGTGGAGATGGGATTTTAGCCCCCAATTCCATGGCAGACACCAGTATTGGTGGGGAGGATAGGTGGAAATGAGAATTTACCACCGAAGCTCATGGCAGACTCCAGTATTGGTACTCAGAATAGGTAGAGATAAGAAATCACCATTAAAGTCAATGGTAAACTCTAGTATTGTTTGCGGGGATAAGTGGAGGTATGAACTTACCACCCAAGCCCATAGCAGACTCCAGCATTGGTACTCAGAATAGGTAGACATAAGAACTCACCACCCAAGTCCATGGCAGACTCCAGCATTGGTACTCAGAATAGGTAGACATAAGAACTCACCACCCAAGCCCATAGCAGACTCCAGCATTGGTACTCAGAATAGGTAGACATAAGAACTCACCACCCAAGTCCATGGCAGACTCCAGCATTGGTACTCAGAATAGGTAGACATAAGAACTCACCACCCAAGCCCATAGCAGACTCCAGCATTGGTACTCAGAATAGGTAGACATAAGAACTCACCACCCAAGTCCATGGCAGACTCCAGAATTGTTGGCAGGGATAGGTGGACATGAGAAGTTAGCACCTCAGTCCAGGGCAGAAGAGAGTGATTCAGCCTGTTAATTCCCATCCATAACTGGGACATCAGGTTTGGGGCAAGTGACCTTTGCATTTTACAGCCTGAGCTGTAATTATAATGGGGGTCAATAGTCCTGGGATATCAGATAATAACTGCTGTAAATGAACAAAAGTGCTGCACAATTTACAGCATATTGTAATATGCAGCATTTAAAAACATGATCTGCGCATAAAGAGTGGAGCGGAGCATCTGCCGTACTGACATCAGACTGGGGCGTGAATCTTCAAGGAGCACCTGTCACCATACAATTCTCATGAGCTCACATTGCGAATATCTGCATATAAATGTCTACAAGAAAGTCCCATCTACAGCAAATGTCACCTCTGATCTCTGAATGCCCCCCCCCAGTGAGACGCAGGAAGTTGAATGCACATATTTTATGCGTCACTTTGTTTCCTCTAGATCCACCTCACCACAATCTTCCAGCAAGAGGTCCAATCTCCAGATCGCTGTGCACCTCCCGATTCTAGTTATGTCGGGGAGCCAACGCTGGGCAAGAGACAATCTGATCCAAATGACCTCATTCAGTTTCATTAGGGACGTCAGGAAGAGAGAGGAGGGGGAGAGGAGAAGAGAGGGGAGGAAAAGAACAAGAAAAGAGGAAAGGGAGAGGAGATGAAAGAGGAAAGGAAAAGAAGAGGAAAGACAGGAGAGGTAAAGGAAAGGAGAGAGAAGAAAAAAGAGAGGATCAGGGGAGAAGAAGATCAGGGGAGGAGAGGAAGAGAACAAAGATGTGTAAGACAGAGGACGAAGGAAAAGGAAGAGACAAGGAAGAGGGAAAGGAGAAGATGAGAGGAGTAGAAAAACTGATGAGGAAAGAAAGATAAGTGGAAAGGAGAGAAGAACAGATGGGAGAGGAAGAAAAGAGGTAAGAGAAGAGGTAAGGCAGAGGAGGGGCAGAGATGAGTAGATGAGAGTAAAGGAATAGAAGAAGAAAGTAATGAAAGAGAAGAGAAGAACATGAAATAAATAAATAAGAATAGATTTTGAAGAGGAGAGGTAGAGATGAGCAAAGGAAGGAAGTGTGAGAGGAGAGGAGAGGAGAGGAGAGGGGAAGGAACGTTGGTGAATGAAGAAGAGAGATGGAGAAGGACAGGAAGAGAAGAAGAGAGAGAGAGATGGGAGAGGAGAGGAAGACAAAAAAGAGAAATGGGAGAGGATAGGAACAGAAGAAGCGAGAGATGGGAGAGGAGAAAAAGAGGAGAGGAGAGAGATGGGAGAGGAGAGGAAGAGAAGAAGAAAGAGATGGGAGAGGAACGGAAGAGAAGAAGAGAGATGGGAGAGGAGAGGAAGAGAAGAAGAGGGAGATAGGAGAGGAAGTGAAGAATAGAGAATAGGGGAGGAGAGAAAGAGGAGAAGAGAGAATGGAGGAGGAGAGAAAGAGGAGAAGAGAGATGGGAAAAGAGGAGGAAAAGGGGGGGGGGGTGAAGAAGAGGAGAAGAGAGATGGAAGAGTAGAGGAAGAGAAGAAGAGAGAGATGGGAGAGGAGAGGAAGGGGAGAAAAGACATGGGAGAAGAGAGGAAGAGAGAATAGGGGAGGAGTGAAAGAGGAGAAGAGAGATGGGGAGGTGAGGAAGAGGAGAAGAGAGAGATGGAAGTGGAGAAAAAGAGAAGAAAAGAGTGACGGGAGAGGAGAGAAAGAGATGAAAGAGAAGAGGTAGAGAAGAAGAGAGGGATGGAAGAGGAGAGGAAGAGAAGAAGAGAGAGATGGGAGAGGAGAGAAGAGAGGAAGAGGAGAAGAGAGGAAGAGGAGAAGAGAGGAAGAGGAGAAGAGAGGAGAAGAGAGGAAGAGGAGAAGAGATGGATGGGAGAGGTGAGAAAGAAGAGAGAGATTCAAGAGGCGAGAAAGAGGGGAAGAGAGAAAGAGGAGAAGAGAGAAAGAGGAGAAGAGAGAAAGAGGAGAAGAGAGGAAGAGGAGAAGAGATGGATGGGAGAGGTGAGAAAGAAGAGAAAGCAGGGAAAAGAGAGATAGGATAGGTGAGGAAGAGGAGAAGAGAGATGGAAGAGTAGAGGAAGAGAAGAAGAGAGAGATGGGAGAGGAGAGGAAGGGGAGAAAAGACATGGGAGAAGAGAGGAAGAGAGAATAGGGGAGGAGTGAAAGAGGAGAAGAGAGATGGGGAGGTGAGGAAGAGGAGAAGAGAGAGATGGAAGTGGAGAAGAAGAGAAGAAAAGAGTGATGGGAGAGGAGAGAAAGAGATGAAAGAGAAGAGGTAGAGAAGAAGAGAGGGATGGAAGAGGAGAGGAAGAGAAGAAGAGAGAGATGGGAGAGGAGAGAAGAGAGGAAGAGGAGAAGAGAGGAAGAGGAGAAGAGAGGAAGAGGAGAAGAGAGGAAGAGGAGAAGAGATGGATGGGAGAGGTGAGAAAGAAGAGAGAGATTCAAGAGGCGAGAAAGAGGGGAAGAGAGAAAGAGGAGAAGAGAGAAAGAGGAGAAGAGAGGAAGAGGAGAAGAGAGGAAGAGGAGAAGAGAGGAAGAGGAGAAGAGATGGATGGGAGAGGTGAGAAAGAAGAGAAAGCAGGGAAAAGAGAGATAGGATAGGTGAGGAAGAGGAGAAGAGGTAGATCGGGGAGGTGAGGAAGAGGAGAGATGGGAGAGGAGAGGAAAGGAAGAGGAGATCAAAGGCAAAGGAAGAAAAGAGAAGGAAATAAAGAAAAAAGAAGCAGGAGAAGAAAAGAAAGGGGGGGGGGAGGATGAGAAGTGAGGAGAGGAAAAGGGTTTTATCTTCACATGTTGAAAGAGTTCTTTACTGTAAGAGCTGTAAAAAAACATGCATTACGCTTCTATGTGAATTGGTTCTAGCCGGCACGGTATATATTGTTACTACAAACAGCTGTATATACTTATAAAGACACATAATACAAATAAAGAAATATATAAAAGAAATAACACTCTACACTCGTCTTTGGGGATCAGGATGGGTTTTGTTTCCCCTGGAGCATGCTTTACAAGGATTGCTTGCCTTCCTCTGGATCAAAGGTGGATTTAAGGCTTTAAAAAGGCAAGGTGTGTCTTTTTCTTGAAAGTAGATGGGTAAGCGTCTTTTGTCTTCTATGAGTAAGCAGGAGACAGGGGCAAAAAGGAAGCAGGGGATACGAAGAGAATGAGTAGGAGAGGAACAGTCAGAAAGTGAAAGGGTGGGTGGGGGGGGGGGTGAATGGGGGCAATATAGAAGACGACAGAGGAGAGATGGGGAGACTTCGGATGGCCGTTGGGAGAGGAGAAGGAAGTTGGAGGATTCGGCACATTCAGCCTGAGGATAATGGTAGACCCGTTCAGACATATGCAAATTCGGCACAAATTGGACCGCAGTTGACTGTATTGTGAGGAGTGCTGACAGGAGACATCTCTGTACCAAATGATATATATAGCCTGTGCCAGATTTACTCCGATGAGATTCTGTGGGCGGGGGGGGGGCGGGGGGGGAGGCGGCGGTGGATCTTGCGGTGCGCAGACAGAGCGGCCCAATATGAGGCAAGGGAGGGAGGGCGGGGTGGCAGTGGAGGTGCACTTACCCTGATGTTATCCTGCCAACGGTGAGCTCTCTGGAACTCCTCCGCAGCGCGTGCCAGCCTCTGCAAGACAAGAGCCAAACAACATCATTAATAGCAACGCAATACGCCGAACAAGCCGCAACACGCCAGACCGTCTAAAAAAAAATCTTCTTTTTGGCCGCAAATGTCCTAATTTTTTATTTATTTATTTTTGCAGCCCTTGGCCAGTCAGAGAATTGAAAATACAAGAGGCCCCCAAACTACTCATTAAGCCTAATAGACCCTTATAATGCTTTACAGATGAGCGGCTTAGAAAATATTTAGTTGTTCTATTTATGAACAAATCAAGGTTTCAATTTAGCAAACTGCAACAATGTGATAACAGCAATTGCTGCATATTTAGAACTCCAGATTGTAGATGCGATATTGCTGCCACTGGCTCTACGCCTCCATAGAAGGAATTCTGCTCCTGTGGACTCATCCTGCAATAACAGACAATGTCTGATCAGGTCAGGAGTTCTCCAATCTATCCTCAGGCTTCACAAACGTTCTGCGGATCTCCTCTCTGGAACGCAGGAAAATCCAGCTGTTTACGTCAATCAAAGATTAGCACAACTGTGACTAGATATCCATCAGACATGTGGTACTGAGAAGTTCCCACATCCGGAGAGCCTGCAAACACCCAACAAAACCAGTTATGTCAAACCAACTGCTTCACTTAAGGTGTATGCCAGGGCATTAAATACATAACTGCAATTCGTGCACATTTCCTCGTGTTTGATTCCCTTATTGACCCCGCAAGTGGCAAAAAATACCCAATGAACTGCCAGAAATTCACTGAAGTCCTGTTGCAGGCTCACCACAATTTTGTGGACTGAAATGTTAAGAAACGGTGTCAGCCCTGCCCAGCTGCCTTTTGCTAAGCTGCATAATTCCTTTCTCTCTCCTTATCTAACCATACCATAGAGCAGGGTTTCTCAAACAGAGATCCATGGAAGCCCAGGGTTCCTCCAGAGGTTACTAGGGGATCCCTGAGGAATGAACAATTTCTGCCTCTGAGAAAAGTTTCCATTGACACTATTGACCCCTCACCTCAATGAGCCTTCCCTCCTCAACTCCATCAATGAGCCTTCCCTCCCCACCTTCATCAATGAGCCTTCCCCTCCCCACCTCCATCAATGAGCTTTCCCTCCCCACCTCCATCAATGAGACTTCCCTCGTCACATCCATCAATGAGCCCCCCACCTCCATCAATGAGCCTCCCCGCCTCCATCAATGAGCCTTCCTCCCCACCTCCATCAATGAGCCTCCCCACCTCCATCAATGATCCTCCCTTCCCACCTCCATCAATGATCCTCCCTTCCCACCTCCATCAATGATCCTCCCTTCCCACCTCCATCATTGAGCCTTCCCTCCCCACCCCCATCAATGAGCCTTCCCTCCCCACCTCCATCAATGAGCCTTCCCTCCCCACCTCCATCAATGAGCCTTCCCTCCTCCACCAATGAGCCTTCCCTCCCCACCTCCACCAATGAGTCTTCCCTCCCCACCTCCACGAATGAGTCTTCCCTCCCCACCTCCATCAATGAGTCTTCCCTCCCCACCTCCATCAATGAGTCTTCCCTCCCCACTTCCATTAATGAGCCTTTCCTCCACGCCTCCCCACTTCCATCTTTGAGCCTTCCCTCCCCACCTCCATCAATGAGTTCCCCACCACCATCATTGAGCCTTCCCCCCACTTCCATCAATAAGCCTTCCTTCCCCACCTCCATGAATGAGCCTTCCCTCCCCGTCTCCATCAATGAGCCTTCCCTCCCCGCCTCCATCAATGAGCGTTCCCTCTCCACCTCCATCAGTAAGCCTTCCCTCCCCCCCTCCACCAATGAGCCCCCCTCCCCCAATGAGCCTTCCCTCCCCACCTCCATCAATGAGCCTTCCCTCCCCACCTCCATCAATGAGCCTTGACTCCCCACCTCCATCAATGAGCCTTCCATCCTTACCTCCATCAATGAGTCTTCCCTCCCCACCTTCATCAATGAGTCTTCCCTCCCCACTTCCATCAATGAGCCTTTCCTCCACACCTCCATCAATGAGTCTCCCCACCTCCATCATTGAGCCTTCCCTCCCCACCTCCATCATTAAGCCTTCCCTCCTCAACTCCATCAATGAGCCTTCCCTCCCCACCTTCATCAACGAGCCTTCCCCTCCCCACCTCCATCAATGAGCTTTCCCTCCCCACCTCCATCAATGAGACTTCCCTCGTCACATCCATCAATGAGCCCCCCACCTCCATCAATGAGCCTCCCCGCCTCCATCAATGAGCTTTCCTCCCCACCTCCATCAATGAGCCTCCCCACCTCCATCAATGATCCTCCCTTCCCACCTCCATCAATGATCCTCCCTTCCCACCTCCATCATTGAGCTTTCCCTCCCCACCCCCATCAATGAGCCTTCCCTCCCCACCTCCATCAATGAGCCTTCCCTCCCCACCTCCATCAATGAGCCTCCCCCCCCCAACCTCCATCAATGAGCCTTCCCTCCTCCACCTCCATCAATGAGCCTTCCCTCCCCACCTCTATCAATGAGCCTTCCCTCCCCACCTCCATCAATGAGCCTTCCCTCCCCACCTCCATCAATGAGCCTTCCCTCCCCACCTCCATCAATGAGTCTTCCCTCCCCACCTCCATCAATGAGTCTTCCCTCCCCACTTCAATTAATGAGCCTTTCTTCCCCACCTCCATAAATGAGCCTCTCCTCCCCCAATGAGAATTCCCTCCCCACCTCCATCAATGAGCCTCCCCTCCCCCAATGAGCCTTTCCTCACCACCTCAATCAATGAGCCTCCCCTCCCCCAATGAGCCTTCCCTCCACCAATGAGCCCCCCCCCCCCCAATGAGCCTTCCCTCCCCACCTCCATCAATGAGTCTTCCCTCCCCACCTCCATCAATGAGCTTTCCCTCGCCACTTCCATTAATGAGCTTTTCCTCCACACCTCCATCAATGAGCTTCCCCACCTCCATCAATGAGCCTTCCCTCCCCACCTCTATCAATGAGCCTTCCCTCCCCACCTCCATCAATGAGCCTTCCCTCCCCACCTCAATCAATGAGCCTTTCCTCCCCACCTCCATCAATGAGCCTTCCCTCCCCACCTCCATCAATTAGCCTTTCCTCCCCACCTCCATCAATGAGCCTTGTCTCCCCACCTCCATCAATTAGCCTTCCCTCCCCACCTCCACCAATGAGTCTTCCCTCCCCACTTCCATTAATGAGCCTTTCCTGCACACCTCCATCAATGAGCCCCCCCCCCCACCTCCATCAATGAGCCTCCCCACATCCATCTGTGAGCCTTGGTCACCCATGACCCCATCGCCGGTTCTCCGGGTCATTCCTTAGACCACTTTTGGTCAGTCCTGATCACTGCAGACCGGGAACATCCTACAAGAGCTGCAGTTTTGGAAATGCTCTAGCCCAGTCGTGTAGACATCACAATTTGGTCCTTGTCAAAGGACCTTAAATCCTTAAACTTTCTCATTTTATTTTGCTTTCAGCACATCAACGTCAGGGACATGTTCACTTGCTCTCTCATAAATCCCACCCAGTTTCAGATGCCATCATCACGAGATATTTAATGTTAGTCACTTTATTTGTCAATGATCATAATGTTATTTGAGGTGTAGGGCTAATCAGTGTATGTATATATATAGGCCTTCAATGTGCGCTTTATAACTTGTGTGAGGCACAATGTCTCTGAATTTATTCCACGCAATTATGTCTGAGGTCTGCAGTCTTTGCTCACAGGCCAGTTTGTATTCTGGACACAAGGGGGCAGCAGAACACGGAGAAAAGTGGCCCTCCAAAGGTTTCCCTGTGACCCTGAGTAGGGTGGGACATCGATCTCACATGTCATATTGTATACATCACATTACAGACACAATTTCCACATTCAACAATTTTCTGATAAAGAAGCTGCCTGCCTCCGCCATTATTACATTGTGCTAGATTAACCATTCTCATGTTAGGAGAATAATGACAGCTGTCTGTCCTCTCCCGTTTCTGTACCAACCACCAAACCTGTCCTGTCTTTCTATACATCTACGCTCCTTTCTTTTCTCGCCTCCTAGTCATTTCTGTTTATTTTCTGTCTCGCTTCCTGCTTAGATATCTCATGTCTAGTGGTTGGCACGCTTGACATGCAGTGCTGTGGTCTGGTTTGTCTCATGTCTAGTGGTTGGCACTCTTCTCATGCATTGCTGCGGTCCAGGTTGTCTCATGCCTAGTGGTTGGCACTCTTCTCGTGCAGTGCTGCGGTCCAGGTTGTCTCATGTCTAGTGGTTGTCACTCTTCTCACGCAGTACTGTGATCCAGGTTGTCTCATGGCACTCTTCTCATGCAGTGCTATGGTTCATGTTATCTCATGTCTAGTGGTTGGTACTCTTCTCATGCAGTGCTGCGGTCAAGGTTGTCTCATGTCTAGTGGTTGGCACTCTTCTCATGCAGGACTGTAATCCAGGTTGTCTCATGGCACTCTTCTCATGCAGTGCTATGGTCCATGTTGTCTCATGTCTAGTGGTTGGCACTCTTCTCATGCAGTGCTGTAGTCCTGGTTGTCTCATGTCTAGTGGTTGGCACTCTTCTCGTGCAGTGCTGTCTCATGTCTAGTGGTTGGCACTCTTCTCATGCAGTGCTGTCTCATGTCTAGTGGTTGGCACTCTTCTTATGCAGTGCTGTAGTCCTGGTTGTCTCATGTCTAGTGGTTGGCACTCTTCTCGTGCAGTGCTGTCTCATGTCTAGTGGTTGGCACTCTTCTCATGCAGTGCTGTCTCATGTCTAGTGGTTGGCACTCTTCTTATGCAGTGCTGTAGTCCTGGTTGTCTCATGTCTAGTGGTTGGCACTCTTCTCGTGCAGTGCTGCGTTCCACGTTGTCTCATGCCTAGTGGTTAGCACTCTTCTCATGCAGTGCTATGGTCCAGGTTGTCTCATGTCTAGTGGTTACAGAAAAAAATAACCCCCTTAAATTGGGACTTTAAATGGACCACCGCCTCTTGAGATAAAAAAAAATATATTTTATTTAAATACTTTAAAAATGGACGTGAAGATGTCTATAACATACACAGACAAAGACAATGCATTCCATACAAAATAGATACTAGATAAGGACAAGTATAATACAAATGTGATATAGAGTGTGCTGTCCTGGGGTTGGTGTACCCCGATACCCGACGCGTTTCCGGTATACTGATATATTGATAGTATCTATTTTGTATGGAATGCATTGTCTTTGTGTATGTTATTGACGTCTTCATGTCCATTTTTAAAGTATTTAAATAAAATATATATTTTTTATCTCAAGAGGCGGTGGTCCATTTAAAGTCCCAATTCAAGGGGGTTAATTTTTTCTGTGGTTTATATGTTAGGGATGGGACCACCATACTCCAAACTTGTCATGATGGAAGCCTCCTTTCTACATGTCTAGTGGTTGGCACTCTTCTCATGCAGTGCTTTGGTCTGGTTGTCTTTTTTAGCTCATGAGCCTCTAAGGTGGATGAGACTGGTTGGAATGTTTCAGTAAAGTTACTATGTAGTATCTAACTCCTATACAATAGGAGAAACATGTATAACAATGTATACTGGATATAACCTGCCTGTGAATATTTCTTTATCATATTTGTGACATGCAGCACATACATTACATTAGAGTTCAGGGGGCTGTGGCCCCCCCCCCCCCCCCCCCCCACACACACACACACACACAGACACACACAGGAGCACTCAGTGTATGCGGCACATGTGATAATTGTGCAGTAAATGCTTTGCTGTACCTGAAAGGCAGATATTCTGTGGGCGTAATAAGTCACGGAACACAATGGGAGCTGCCACTGAGTGATGGCAGCAGGGGACGTAACCCGTGCACTGCCAGAGACGTGTGTGTGCAGAGTCAGAACCGATAACACACTGCAACTGCAACCCTCCATTGTGCAAACTGCAACTACAACCCTCCACTGTACACATTGCAATAACATCCATCCACTGTACAAACTGCAGCTACAACCCTCCACTGTATACACTGCAACTACAACCCTTCATTGTGCAAACTGCAACTACAACCCTCCACTGTACACACTGCAACTACAACCCTTCATTGTGCAAACTGCAACTACAACCCTCCACTGTACACACTGCAACTACAACCCTCCAATGTACACACTGCAACTACAACCCTCCACTGTATACACTGCAACAACATCCATCCACTGTACAAACTGCAACTACAACCCTCCACTGTACACACTGCAACTACAACCCTCCACTGTACACACTGCAACTACAACCCTCCACTGTACACACTGCAACTACAACCCTCCACTGTACACACTGCAACTACAACCCTCCACTGTACACACTGCAACTGCAACCCTCCACTGTACACACTGCAACTGCAACCCTCCACTGTACACACTGCAAGGACAACCCTCCACTGTACACACTGCAACTGCAACCCTCCACTGTACACACTGCAACTGCAACCCTCCACTGTACACACTGCAACTACAACCCTCCACTGTACACACTGCAACTACAACCCTCCACTGTACACACTGCAACTGCAACCCTCCACTGTACACACTGCAACTGCAACCCTCCACTGTACACACTGCAAGGACAACCCTCCACTGTACACACTGCAACTGCAACCCTCCACTGTACACACTGCAACTGCAACCCTCCACTGTACACACTGCAACTACAACCCTCCACTGTACACACTGCAACTGCAACCCTCCACTGTACACACTGCAACTACAACCCTCCACTCTACACACTGCAACTGCAACCCTCCACTGTACACACTGCAACTGCAACCCTCCACTGTACACACTGCAACTGCAACCCTCCACTGTACACACTGCAACTGCAACCCTCCACTGTACACACTTCAACTACAACCCTCCACTGTACACACTGCAACTGCAACCCTCCACTGTACACACTGCAACCCTCCACTGTACACACTGCAACTACAACCCTCCACTGTACACACTGCAACTACAACCCTCCACTGTACACACTGCAACTGCAACCCTCCACTGTACACACTGCAAGGACAACCCTCCACTGTACACACTGCAACCCTCCACTGTACACACTGCAACCCTCCACTGTACACACTGCAACTACAACCCTCCACTGTACACACTGCAACTACAACCCTCCACTGTACACACTGCAACTACAACCCTCCACTGTACACACTGCAACTACAACCCTCCACTGTACACACTGCAACTACAACCCTCCACTGTACACACTGCAACTACAACCCTTCATTGTGCAAACTGCAGCTACAACCCTCCACTGTACACACTGCAGCTACAACCCTCCACTGTACACACTGCAACTACAACCCTCCACTGTACACACTGCAACTACAACCCTCCACTGTACACACTGCAACAACATCCATCCACTGTACAAACTGCAACTACAACCCTCCACTGTACACACTGCAACTACAACCCTCCACTGTATACACTGCAACTACAACCCTCCACTGTACACACTGCAACTACAACCCTCCACTGTACACACTGCAACTACAACCCTCCACTGTACACACTGCAAGGACAACCCTCCACTGTACACACTGCAACCCTCCACTGTACACACTGCAACCCTCCACTGTACACACTGCAACTACAACCCTCCACTGTACACACTGCAACTACAACCCTCCACTGTACACACTGCAACTACAACCCTCCACTGTACACACTGCAACTACAACCCTCCACTGTACACACTGCAACTACAACCCTTCATTGTGCAAACTGCAACTACAACCCTCCACTGTACACACTGCAACTACAACCCTTCATTGTGCAAACTGCAGCTACAACCCTCCACTGTACACACTGCAGCTACAACCCTCCACTGTACACACTGCAACTACAACCCTCCACTGTACACACTGCAACTACAACCCTCCACTGTACACACTGCAACAACATCCATCCACTGTACAAACTGCAACTACAACCCTCCACTGTACACACTGCAACTACAACCCTCCACTGTATACACTGCAACTACAACCCTCCACTGTACACACTGCAACTACAACCCTCCACTGTACACACTGCAACTACAACCCTCCACTGTTCACACAGCAACTGCAAACTTCCACCACAGACAATGTGCCAACATTTACCAAGTACTTGGGCAACTATTAACATCGTTCAGCATCATGCACCATACACACTGCACTGCCAGCATACATCCTGTAAATGCCACACATAATATCCTTGAGAACAGCCATTTAGACATGGGCCCAGCTTACCATAATCCAGAGTTGGACCCCCAAGCAGTGGGATCCAAGATGGGCCCCTGAGTAGTTTGATCCCAAGATGGGCCCCTGAGCAGTGGGATTCCAAGATGGGCCCCTGAGGAGTGGGATTCCAAGATGGGCCCCTGAGGAGTGGGATTCCAAGATGGGCCCCTGAGGAGTGGGATTCCAAGATGGGCCCCTGAGGAGTGGGATTCCAAGATGGGCCCCTGAGGAGTGGGATTCCAAGATGGGCCCCTGAGGAGTGGGATTCCAAGATGGGCCCCTGAGGAGTGGGATTCCAAGATGGGCCCCTGAGGAGTGGGATTCCAAGATGGGCCCTGAGGAGTGGGATTCCAAGATGGGCCCCTGAGGAGTGGGATTCCAAGATGGGCGCCTGAGGAGGCACCCGAATATCAGGATTCAGAGATAAGCCCCTGAGCACCAAGATTCTGAGTTAGACCCTTTAGCTTTGAGATCCAGATATGGGTCCCTGGGCAGCATGATCCAGAGATGGGCCAAGGATTGGCCCCTGAGCACTTTGATAAAGAAGTTGGGCCCCTAAACACGGATCCAGAGAAAGCCCACTCAGCATTGGAAAACGGAGACAGGCCCCTCAGACCAGTGATCCAGAGACGGGTCCCTCAGACTAGAGATCCAGAGACTGATCCCTCAGATCAGAGATCCAGAGACGGTCCTCTAGGCCAATGATCCAGGGACAGATCTCTCAAACCAGTGATCCAGAGATGGTCCCTCAGACCAGCGATCCAGAGATGGGTCTCTCAAACCAGTGATGGGTCCCTCAAACCAATCATCCAGAGATGGGTCCCTCAAATCAGTGATCCAGGGACAGGTCCCTCAAATCAGTGATCCAGAGATAGGTTCCTCAGACCAATTATCCAGAGACAGGTCACTCAGACCAATGATCCAGAGATGGGTCCCTCAAACCAGTGATCTAGAGACAGGTCCCTCAAACCAGTGATCCAGAGCCAGGTCCCTCAGACCAGTGATCCAGAGACTGGCTCCTCAGACCAGTGATCAAAAGAGAGGTCCCTCAGACCAGTGATCAAGAGACAGGTCCCTCAGACCAATGATCCGGAGATGGGCCCTCAGAGCAATGATCCATAGACCGGTCCCTCAGACCAATGATCCAGAGACAGGTACCTCAGACCAGTGATCCAGAGACAGGTACCTCAGACCAGTAATCCAGAGACAGGTACCTCAGACCAGTAATCCAGAGACGGGTCCCTCAGACCAGTGATCCAGAGACAGGTCCCTCAGACCAGTGATCTAGAGATGGGCCCCTCAGACCAATGATCTAGTGACGGGTCACTCAGACCAGTAATCCAAAGATGGGTCCCTTAAAGCAGTGATCCAGAGATGGGTCCCTCAGACCAGTGATCCAGAGACGGGTCCCTCAGACCAGTGATCCAGAGACGGGTCCCTCAGACCAGTGATCCGGAGACGGGTCCCTCAGACCAGTGATCCAGAGATGGGTCTCTCAGACCAGTGATCCAGAGACCAGTCCCTCAGACTAGTGATCCAGAGACCGGTCCCTCAGACCAGTGATCCAGAGACCGGTCCCTCAGACCAGTGATCCAGAGACCGGTCCCTCAGACCAAAGATCTAGAGATGGGTCACTCAGACCAGTGATCCAGAGATGGGTTCCTTAAAGCAGTGATCAGGAGATGGGCCCCTTAGCACCATACTACATAGCCAGACACTTTAAAGCGCCCCCGGGCCTCTGCACTATCCCATTAAATGTACATTTTATTCCACATTGAAATCTGAGCCCTTCGGAGACACACCCAGACGCCTCTGCGGCACGAACCCTCGGCTGTGGTATTAAAGCATTTATAAAAGATCAGTGAGCGGTTAGGAGACTTAACACAGTGAGCTATCGGCGCACGCCGCTCTGCAGACGGTACATGGAACATCGCAGATAATATTCTTAATCCAAATATATAAATAAAAAAGCAAATCATACAAACAGCCCCGGGGAAAAACTATCAAGTGAGTCGCAATTCTCCAGCTACACACAGCCTGACCTTTTCCAGCCCAATCTGCCACGTTCCGCCGGCCTGCCTGATGGAAAAAATTAATACAATAGATTTTATTTAAAGGAAAAAAAAAGGTCAGGGTGTGTAAGGGAGAAAAAAAAAATTGAATTTCAGGTTGTAGAAAGCAGACCTTTTCCATGGAGCAATTGCACCAACCCCCCACCCCTGTTCTCCTAGCAACCCTGCCCCCACACCTCTCCCCCATCACCAACCCCTGACGGGCGCAATCTTCCCGCCGTCCTTTATCTACCTTGAAATAAAAGAATCTGTTCGATGCAAAGCGGTCTATTATGTGCTATAATGTATGGTGACGCCAGAGCCTTAAAGGGGAAGCGGAAGAATTAGTCCGACAAAATGTTTAATTTATATTCCTAAATTATTAAAAGTAGATGTAAACCTAATCTAGTGATTCCATTTCAAAAGTTATTTCCATTCTTATAAAATCTGCAATTTATTAAAATTATCCCTGGTGATCCTGCCAATGGGCAATGGGGGGGGGGGGGGCTTCTGAAGATATTTTCTGTTTAAGGGTGACAACACTCTGTCCCTGTCTCCCAATTGTGCTCCAGTGTTGTCACCCTGTCACATGAGCTCCTGATTACAAGTATCTGTTACAACACACAATGGTGTGTCACCCCTCTTTTGCACCAAATCCCTCTGACCATCTTTCCTCCTTATCTGTCCCTCTCTTTGGTTTGATGTAACGCCCTTTATTAAGAACCTGAACCTTCTAGCTACCAGAAGTTTAAGAGAAAAAAAGCAGAACTAAAAGAAGCATTCCGATAGGAGGAGAGAGCAGAGTGACAGAGATGAGCTAATCACTGTGCTGCTTTTGCGTTAAAATGTCCAGCCACAGGGTGGGGGTGGGTTCAAGATGACCTGGGCTTAGAGGAAGTGGGCTGAATGATGCTGAACATCAGACTGAGGACATCTATTGGTGGAAAAGAAGTACTAAAGGTTAGAGCTCTAAATTAAAAATGGATATTGCAACAAAAGCTTTTTATTTTTATCTTGTCATTTGGTGGGTTGGGTTCTGCTTTAATTTGGGATTGAGTGTGGAAGTAATTAGAACCTCTGTTGGGTTTCACTTGCCGACTATGTCTCCAAGACAAGCCCCCCTTAGAAGGGGGGGGTACCAAGACAGGTAGCTGGGTAGTGAAATCCCAAGACTGGCCCCTGATCAGTGGGATCCAAAGATGAGCCCCCCAAGCAGTTGGATTGCAAGACAGGCCCCTGAGGACTGGGGTTTAGAGATGAAACCCTGAGCACCAGGATTATTAGACAGACCATTTAGCAATGGGATCCTGAGCAGTGCGATTCAGAGATGGGCTTAAGGTTTGGCTCTTGAGCACTCAGCATTGGAATACAAAGATGGGCCCCTCAGACCAGTGATCTAATGACTGGGTCCTTAGTCCAGTGTTCCAGAGATGGGCCCCTAAGCAGTGGGATCCCAAGTCAGGTTGCTGGACAGTGGGATCCAAGGACTGGCCCCTGAGTAATGTGATCCAGGGTTTATGGGATTAAGGATTGGTCCTTGAGCACTTTGGTCCAGGGGTTGGACCCTAAGCATGGGGGAGAACCAGACATAATCCACTCAACATTGGAATACAAAGATGGGTCCCTAGGACCAGTATTTCCAGAGATGGGCCTCTGAGCAGAGAGACCCCAAGTCAAGTTGTTGGGCATTGGAATCCCAAGACTGGCCCCTGAGCAGTGGCATCTCAAGATGGGCCCCTGAGCACCAGGATAGGTTAAGGGGAGCAGTGGGATCCCAAGACTGGCCCCTGAGCAGTGGCATCCCAAGACGGCCCATGAGCACCATGATTCTGAAATGAGCCCCTGAACACTAGGATTCTGAGACAGACCCCTTTAGCACATGGATCCATGTATGTATCCCTGATTAGTGTGATCCAGGGATGATGGGCTTAAGGACTTGCCCTTGAGCACTTTGGTCCAGGGGTTGGACCCTAAGCATGGGGGGGGGGGGGAACCAGACATAATCCACTCAACGTTGGAATACATAGATGGGTCCCTCAGACCAGTGTTCCAGAGATGGGCCTCTGAGCAGGGAGATCCCAAGTCAAGTTGTTAGGCATTGGAATCCCAAGACTGGCCCCTGAGCAGTGGTATCCCAAGACGGGCCCCTGAGCACCATGATACTGAAATGAGCCCCTGAACACTAGGATTCTGAGACAGACTGCTTTAGCACATGGATCCATCTATGTACCCCTGAGTAGTGTGATCCAGGGATGATGGGCTTAAGGACTTGCCCTTGAGCACTTTGGTCCAAGGGTTGGACCCTAAGCACTGGGATCCAGAGCAAGTCCACTCAACATTTGAATACAAAGATGGGCCCCTCAGAACAGTGCTCCAGAAATTGGCCTCTGAGCAGTGAGATCCCAAGTCAGGTTGCTGGGCAGTGGGATCCCAAGACTGGTGCCTGAGCAGTGGGATCTCAAGATGGGCTCCTGAGCTCCAGGATAGGTCAAGTTGTTGGGCAGTGGGATCCCAAGACGGGCCCCTAAACACCATGATTCTGAAATGAGCCCCTGTACACTAGGATTCTGAGACAGACCCCTTTAGCACATGGATCCATGTATGTACCGCTGAGTAATGTGATCCAGGGACGATGGTCTTAAGGACTTGCCCTTGAGCACTTTGGTCCAGGGGTTGGACCCTAAGCATTGGGACACAGAGCTAGTCCACTTAACATTTGAATACAAAGATGGGCCCCTCAGAACAGTGCTCCAGAAATTGGCCTCTGAGCAATGATATTCCAAGTTAGGTTGCTGGGCAGTGGGATCCCAAGACTGGTCCCTGAGCAATGGGATCTCAAGATGGACCACCAAGCAATGGGATCCCAAGACGGCCCTTGAGTGCCAGGATTTTGAGATGAGCCCCTGAACACCAGGATTTTGAGATGAGCCCCCGAACACCAGGATTTTGAGATGAGCCCCTGAACACCAGGATTTTGAGATGAGCCCCTGAACACCAGGATTTTGAAACAGACCCTTTAGCACTGGGATCCATGTATATGTCCCCGAGAACTTTGATTCAGTGGTTCGGGTTCTAAGCACTGGGATCCAGAGATAGTCCACTCAGCACTGGATTAAAAAAAGATGGGATTCAGAGACAGGTCCCTTAGTCCCTACCCTTCCAACTGCAAACTCTCTCTATCCCAGTGATACAACAGGAGGTGCAGAGGGGAAATCACTTCAACAGTTAGTAACCACGACAGAAGTCCCAACCCCTTCCTCGATCTATAAGCACTTAAAAAAAAAAAGTTTTGCCTGGAGTGCCTCTTTAAGCCCCACGCATCTGGGCAAGTTCTGCTTTAAAGGCGGAGCAGCGTTATTAAATCCCTTCTTTGTACCATTTCCACTTCCCCCGTTTCTTGCGGCGGAGCTTTCTCCAAAACAGAAAACGGCATTTTGCAGGGAAATCGATAGCTTTCACCATCCACATTTAGGTGACATCTTATTATTAAATCTCCGGATAGAAGCTCCACTGACAAATCTCACCTTTAATTCTCCCGGAACGCCGGCTCATTCCGCCTCCTTCCATAGAACGTTACTCATTTTGGCATAAAAAAAAAAACGACGAAATGACTTAACATGCCAGAGCCGATGAGCGATTGTTGGGGGGGGGGGGGATCTATAGGTAGTGTTCAAATGGAGCAATGAATCAGAAAACGTTGAATTGCGGCCCAGCGGAAGGCGGGCGCTTCGTATACGGTTAAAGATTTCATGCTGGTAAAGTGCTGAGCTGGTTTAAGTGCTAATTACTGATATTAGTGGCGGTGATTCAGGACCGCGGACAGCGACCAGTTCTCCAGCCCCACGGAGCAGGCCCTGTCCGCGGTGCTGAAACTCTGCCGCAACTCGCATTTCTATCACCTTGTATTCCTAGGACCGTAAGCTTTTACCGATTGGTTGTACCAATATTTTAGGATTGCCCCTTTGATTCTTCCTTAAGTCATTTATAAAACGTCCTCTGGACACTTGAGCTCCGGAATGTTTTACCCCCCCCCCCCTTCATGACTTTGTGCACTGGTGTGCAGTCATGTTGGAACAAGAAGGAGTCATCCCCAAACTGTTCCCAAAAAGTTGGGAGCATGAAATTGTCCAAAATGTCTTGGTATGCTGACGCCTTAAGAGTTCCCTTCACTGGAACTAGGGGGCCAAGCCCAGCCCCTGAAAAACAACCCCCACACCATAATCCCTCCTCCACCAAATGAATGTGCACAAAGCAAGGTCCATAAAGACATGGATGAGCGAGTTTGGGGTGGAGGAACTTGACTGGACTGCACAGAGTCCTGACCTCAACCCGATAGAACACTTTTGGGATGAATTAGAGCGGAGACTGCGAGCCAGGCCTTCTCGTCCAACATCAGTGCCTGATGTTGGATGGAAAGTGGGAGGAGCTCCGGGAAGCATTTCATCATTTCTGGTTTCGGTTCGGTTACTCCCCAGCTCCTGTAGCACAATCTATACTTGATTAGCTGCAGGGGAGACATCGAGGGTCTAGTGAACCCCTGATATCTCCATAATGAGGACCTGTCACTTTCTGATGCTGTTACATTTGGGGCTTGTTAGCCTCCTAGTGGCAGCGATAACGTTAAATGAAGAAATTTTTTTTTTAACCACTTGCCGCCTGCCATATAGCAAAATGACGTCGGCAAAGTGGTTGCGATATCCTGACCGCACGTCATATGACATTGTGATGATATCAAGCCGCTGTGCATCCCCGAGGGGCGTGCATGGCGGCGATCTAGGTAAAGAGTCTCTTACAGAGACTCTTTACCACGCGATCAGCCGTGTCCAATCATGGCTGATCACGATGTGAACAGGAAGAGCCGGTGATCGGCTTTTGCTCACTTGTCTCTGACAGACGCGAGTAGAGGAGAGCCAATTGGCTGCTCTTCTGACAGGGGGGGGTCTGTGCTGATTGTGTATCAGCGCAGCCCCCCCTCGGATGCCCGCCCAGGACCACCAGGACCACAAGGGATGGCCACCACCCTAGACCACCAGGGAAATGCCAATCAATGCCCAAGCAACTGGCAATCAGTGCCCAGGCAGCTGCCGATGAGAAATGCCTGCCAGTGCCATTGCCACCAATGATGCTTATCAGTGAAATCTATCAGTGCCAGCCATAAATGTCCATCAGTGCCACCTTTCAGTGCCCATCAGTGCCGTCTATCAGTGCCACCCATAAGTACCCATCAGTGTAGCCTTTCAGTGCCCATCAGTGTGCAGCAGTGCCCACCAGTGCCGCCTATCAATGCCCATCAGTGCCGCATATCAGTGCAACCTATCACTGCCCATCAGTGCCACCTCATCAGTGCCATCCCATTATTGCCACCTCATCAGTGCCGCCTTATCAGTGCCCATCAGTGCAGCCTATCAGTGCACATCAGTGAAGGAGAAAACGTACTTATTTACAAAATTTTATAACAAAAACAAAGAAAAACTTTTTTTTCAAAATTTTCAGTCTTTTTTTATTCGTTTCAGTGCCAATGAAAAATGCCTGCCAGTGCTATCGCCACCAGTGGTGCCTATCAGTGAAATCTATCAGTGCCAGCCATCAATGCCCATCAGTGCCGTCTTTCAGTGCCCAGCAGTGCCGTCTATCAGTGCCACCCATAAGTACCCATCAGTGCAGCCTTTCAGTGCCCATCAGTGTCCATCAGTGTCCATCAGTGCCACCTATGAATGCCCATCAGTGCCGCCTTTCACTGCCTATCAGTGCCACCTATAAGTGCTGCCTATCAGTGCCCATCATCAGTGCCATCTCATTGGTGCCGCCTTATCAATGCCCATCAGTGCAGTTTATCAGTGCCCATCAGTGAAGGAGAAAGCGTACTTATTTACAAAATTTTATAACAAAAACAAAGAAAAACTTTTCTTTTTTCAAAATGTTTGTTTTTTATTTTATTCGTTTCAGTGCCAATGAAAAATGCCTGCCAGTGCCATTGCCACCAGTGATGCCTATCAGTGAAATCTATCAGTGCCAGCCATCAATGCCCATCAGTGCCGTCTTTCAGTGCCCATCAGTGCCGTCTATCAGTGCCACCCATAAGTACCCATCAGTGCAGCCTTTCAGTGCCCATCAGTGTCCAGCAGTGCCCATCAGTGCTGCCTATCAATGCCCATCAGTGCCGCATATCAGTGCCACCTATCAGTGCCACCTATCAGTGCCCATCAGTGCCACCTATCAGTGCCCATCATCAGTGCCCATCAGTGCCACCTCATCAGTGCCATGTCATTGGTGCCACCTCATCGGTGCTGCCATATCAGTGCCCATCAGTGCAGCCTTTCAGTGCCCATCAGTGTCCAGCAGTGCCCACCAGTGCCACCTATGAGTGCCCATCAGTGCCGCCTATCAATGCCCATCTGTGCCGCATATCAGTGCCCATCAGTGGTGCCTATCAGTGCCCATCGTCAGTGCCCATCAGTGCCACCTCATCGGTGCCGCCTTATCAGTGCCCATCAGTGAAGGAGAAAACGTACTTATTTACAAAATTTTATGACAAAAACAAAGAAAATTTTTTTTTTTCAAAATTTTCAGTCTTTTTTTATTCGTTTAGCGAAAAATAAAAATCGTAGAGGTGATCAAATACCACCAAAAGAAAGTTCTATTTGTGGGAACAAGATGATAAAAACTTAGTTTGGGTACAGTGTATAATGACCGCACAATTGTCATTTAAAAAGTGACAGCGCTGAAAGCTGAAAATTGGTGCGAACGTGCCCGGTATTGAAGTGGTTAAATAATTACATTGTAATGAAATAAATACAAAAAGAAAATTTAAAAGCAACCGTGTCGCCCTGTACACACACACACACACACACATACATGCAAAAGCGCACGTAGAATGCGCACAGGTTTGTAAACAGCGATTGAACGTTGGAGTGAGAGTGATAATTCTAGCGCCAACATTTAGGCCCCATTCACAACTCCGCATGGTGGGGATGTGAGGTTTTTTTTTTTTTGTGTGACACACATAGGGAAGCCCATTTATTAGAAAAAGCTGCCCTACAAGCGACCAAATGTGCCAAAGAAGTTCCCGCACCTTTTTGGGTGTTGAGCTTCACATACTAAATATCCAAAATTCCCAAAATAAGAACTCTAAACGTAGGACTCCCAACATGCGGATGTCCTCGATAATACATAATTCATCATTCACTGACTGGCGTATTGAGATATTACACATGTCTAGAGTGTGGGAGTGATTGTTCGCGCGTACCATCTTTTTGGCCTCCAGGGATTAGCGTTTATTTTAAATGAAATGCAAAGTTGCCAAATCTCCTCCGAATTCGTCTTTATTTTTGCACATAAAGAAAAAACAATTCTTACGTCTTTCAGCCTAGATTGGTGTTAGTCATAGCCCATAGTGAAGTCATAGTGGAGTGCTGACTGAGGCCAACTTAGTCAATTACTTTATTATGAGCAAGAGAGGGTGAAATAAAAAGAATAAATTGGAGTAGATTTGGGGGCGGAGGTATCTTTGTATCTCATTTATAAATACCATATATAAGGAAAAGTTTAGGTGAAAGTTAAAGCAAACCTTCACTCTGCTCTTTTGTAGATTGCATATTACTGGAGGCGGGCGTGGGAGGAAGTGACGAGGGATCTAGAGAGCAGGAGATCTTGGGAGGAGCAGAGAGGAAGGCTTGGGTAATATTTGGAGACAAGGTTGGTGATGTAGCTTGGGGCAAAGTGCAAATGGCTTTGTATGGTGTTAATATTTTGAATTTTATTCACTGGGCGAGCAGTGGGCAAGGCCAGTGGAGGGATTGGCAGAGAGGGGTGGAGGACACTGAGAGGAGGCCAGTGGAGGGATTGGTAGAGAGGGATGGAGGACACAAGGGAGGCCAGTGGTAGAGTTGGCAGAGAGGGGTGGAGGACACTGAGAGGAGGCCAGTGGAGGAGTTGGCAGAGAGGGGTGGAGGACACTGAGAGGAGGCCAGTGGAGGGATTGGCAGAGATGGGTGGAGGACATTGAGCAGAGGCCAGTGGAGGGATTGGCAGAGAGGGGTGGAGGACACAAGGGAGGCCAGTGGAGGGGTTGGCAGAGAGAGGTTGAGGACACTGGAGGGAGGCCAGTGGAGGGGTTGGCAGAGATGGGTGGAGTAGATTGAGCAGAGGCCAGGGGAGTGATTGGCAGAGAGGGGTGGAGGACACAAGAGAGGCCAGTGGAGGGGTTGGCAGAGAGGGGTTGAGGACACTGGGGGGGAGGTCAGTGGAGGGGTTGGTAGAGAGGGGTGGAGGACACTAAGAGGGTCCAGTGGAGGGTTTGGCAGAGATGGGTGGAGGACATTGAGCAGAGGCCAGGGGAGTGATTGTCAGAGAGGGGTGGAGGACACAAGGGAGGCCAGTGGAGAGATTGGCAGAGAGGGATGGAGGACACTGAGCAGAGGCCAGTGGAGGGGTTGGCAGAGAGGGGTGGAGGACACTGGGGGGAGGCCAGTGGAGGGGTTGACAGAGAGGGGTGGAGGACACTGGGGGGAGGCCAGTGGAGGGGTTGTCAGAGATGAGTGGAGGACACTGAGCAGAGGCCAGGGGAGTGATTGGCAGAGAAGGGTGGAGGACACTAAGTGGAGGTCAGTGGAGGGAACAGAAGATGGGGGGAATCTGAGTCCAGTGCAGGGATTGGCAGAGAGAAGTGGAGGACACTGGGGGGGGGGGGGGCAGTGGAAGGGTTGGCAGAGAGGGCGGAGGACACTGAGGGGAGACCAATGGAAGGATTGGCAGAGAGGGGTGGAGGACACTGAGTTGAGGCCAGTTGAAGGATTTGCAGAGATGGGGTCGAGGCCACTGGAGGAATTAGCAGAAGGAATGGGGGATACTGAGCAGAGGGCAGTGGAGGGATTAGCAGAGAAGCGTGGAGGACGCTGAGTGGAGGCCAGTAGAGGGAACGGCAGAGAGCGGAGTCCAGTGGAAGGAATGGAAGATAGGTGGAGGACACGAGCAGAGGCCAGGGGAAATATTGGCAGAGAGCGGCGGAGGCCACTGAAGGAATTAGCGTAAGGAGGGGGGGGGGGGATACTGAGCAGAGGCCACTAGAGGGATTAGCAGAGAAGGGTGGAGGACACTGAGCAGAGGCCAGTAGACGGAACGGCAAAGGGGGGTGGGGAACATTGCTGAGGAAGTGGAGAATTTCAGCAATGTTAGTGAGATGAAGGCAGCAGGTGTTAAGATGTTAAAGTTAGTTACAAAGTTTTAAGTTTAAACATTTTTTTTTATGACATAACCTTATAAGAGTTGTAGGCCTTGGGTGTCTTGTACATACGGGTGATGCACAATAACAACTACAATTTTCTATGGCTGTAAATTCAAACGCCAAATCTTCTATACTGATTCAATACCAGAAGTAACCAAATCCTGTTCAGGGTCAGAGATGAGGACACTTCAGGAAGACTGCCAAGAACAGAACTTAGAATGATCTCCTGGAACTTCCTCTTTGGAGCTCCAAGTTCGGCATGGATTTTCCAAGCAGACAATACGACATATGGAGTCCAATAAAGAGAACTGTGCCTGGACCCGCACAGACGGAGGTCTCTGGGGACTTGGAGTCTCCCGTCCTGTGTCCTGTACCCGGTCCCACCGGGAACATCACTCCTAAAATATCCTCCACAAGAGTCTCCTTGAGTAGATTAACATTAGCAGTCTAATCAGCAATCAGATATCTCATAATTTTCTGATTAGCTTTGATTAAACTCCCAGCTCTGCCAGAGACACGGAAAACTCCGGAAGAAGAAACACAAACATGGGAGCCGCATCCCAGAACACGGAGAATGAGGAAGAGGACACGGCTAGGAGGGCAGAGAAAGAGGGGTGGGGAGGGATGAAAAAGGGATGGTGAATGGGAGGAAGAAGAGAGAAAAGAGGGAGAGAAGAAGGAAAGGGAAAAAAAGGAAAGGAAAAGAAAAGAAAGGGGAAGAGAAAGGAAAGGAAAGGAAAGGAAAGGAAAGGAAAGGAAAGGAAAGGAAAGGAAAGGAAAGGAAAGGAAAGGAAAGGAAAGGAAAGGAAAGGAAAGGAAAGGAAAGGAAAGGAAAGGAAAGGAAAGGAGGAAGGAAAGGAATGAAAGGAAAGGACAGGGAAATGATAGAATGAGTTTGGGGGGATCTCAGGCATCATCTACAGGGAATGAGGAGAGGGTTGGAGGATACAGAACAGATGCTTTAAAATGAGATTTACCCCGAGAGGATTAAAGGTATAAAAACAGCTGCAATCTAAAGCAATCTCTATATTCTCTCCTTCCCTGATCTTCCACTTCTAATTATCATTGTTCTGGGACCTCCAAGTGCTAGTGTGTCATTGTTCTGGGACCCCCAAGTGTCAGTGTGTCATTGTTCTGGGACCCCCAAGTGTCAGTGTGTCATTGTTCTGGGACCCCCAAGTGTCAGTGTGTCATTGTTTTGGACCCCCAAGTGTCAGTGTGTCATTGTTCTGGGACCCCCAAGTGTCAGTGTGTCATTGTTCTGGGACCCTCAAGTGTCAGTGTGTCATTGTTCTGGGACCCCCAAGTGTCAGTGTGCCATTGTTCTGGACCCCCAAGTGTCAGTGTGCCATTGTTCTGGGACCCCCAAGTGTCAGTGTGTCAATGTTCTGGGACCCCCAAGTGTCAGTGTGTTAATGTTCTGGGACCCCCAAGTGTCAGTGTGTCATTGTTTTGGACCCCCAAGTGTCAGTGTGCCATTGTTCTGGACCCCCAAGTGTCAGTGTGTCATTGTTTTGGACCCCCAAGTGTCAGTGTGTCATTGTTTTGGACCCCCAAGTGTCAGTGTGTCATTGTTTTGGACCCCCAAGTGTCAGTGTGCCATTATTTTGGACCCCCAAGTGTCAGTGTGCCATTGTTCTGGGACCCCCAAGTGTCAGTGTGCCATTGTTCTGGGACCCCCAAGTGTCAGTGTGTCATTGTTCTGGGACCCTCAAGTGTCAGTGTGTCATTGTTTTGGACCCCCAAGTGTCAGTGTGTCAATGTTCTGGGACCCCCAAGTGTCAGTGTGTCAATGTTCTGGGACCCCCAAGTGTCAGTGTGTCATTGTTCTGGGACCCCTAAGTGTCAGTGTGTCATTGTTCTGGACCCCCAAGTGTCAGTGTGCCATTGTTCTGGACCCCCAAGTGTCAGTGTGTCATTGTTCTGGGACCCCCAAGTGTCAGTGTGTCATTGTTTTGGACCCCCAAGTGTCAGTGTGTCATTGTTTTGGACCCCCAAGTGTCAGTGTGTCATTGTTTTGGACCCCCAAGTGTCAGTGTGTCATTGTTTTGGACCCCCAAGTGTCAGTGTGCCATTGTTCTGGGACCCCCAAGTGTCAGTGTGCCATTGTTCTGGACCCCCAAGTGTCAGTGTGCCATTGTTCTGGGACCCCCAAGTGTCAGTGTGTCAATGTTCTGGGACCCCCAAGTGTCAGTGTGTCAATGTTCTGGGACCCCCAAGTGTCAGTGTGTCATTGTTTTGGACCCCCAAGTGTCAGTGTGAAAATTGTTCTGGACCCCCAAGTGTCAGTGTGTCATTGTTTTGGACCCCCAAGTGTCAGTGTGTCATTGTTTTGGACCCCCAAGTGTCAGTGTGCCATTGTTCTGGGACCCCCAAGTGTCAGTGTGCCATTGTTCTGGGACCCCCAAGTGTCAGTGTGTCATTGTTCTGGGACCCTCAAGTGTCAGTGTGTCATTGTTTTGGACCCCCAAGTGTCAGTGTGTCAATGTTCTGGGACCCCCAAGTGTCAGTGTGTCAATGTTCTGGGACCCCCAAGTGTCAGTGTGTCATTGTTCTGGGACCCCTAAGTGTCAGTGTGTCATTGTTCTGGACCCCCAAGTGTCAGTGTGCCATTGTTCTGGACCCCCAAGTGTCAGTGTGTCATTGTTCTGGGACCCCCAAGTGTCAGTGTGTCATTGTTTTGGACCCCCAAGTGTCAGTGTGTCATTGTTTTGGACCCCCAAGTGTCAGTGTGTCATTGTTTTGGACCCCCAAGTGTCAGTGTGTCATTGTTTTGGACCCCCAAGTGTCAGTGTGCCATTGTTCTGGGACCCCCAAGTGTCAGTGTGCCATTGTTCTGGGACCCCTAAGTGTCAGTGTGCCATTGTTCTGGGACCCCCAAGTGTCAGTGTGTCATTGTTCTGGGACCCCCAAGTGTCAGTGTGTCATTGTTTTGGACCCCCAAGTGTCAGTGTGCCATTATTTTGGACTCCCAAAGTGTTAGTGTGCCATTGTTCTGGGACCCCCAAGTGTCAGTGTGCCATTGTTCTGGGACCCCCAAGTGTCAGTGTGTCATTGTTCTGGGACCCCCAAGTGTCAGTGTGTCATTGTTTTGGACCCCCAAGTGTCAGTGTGTCATTGTTTTGGACCCCCAAGTGTCAGTGTGTCATTGTTCTGGGACCCCCAAGTGTCAGTGTGCCATTGTTCTGGGACCCCTAAGTGTCAGTGTGTCATTGTTCTGGGACCCCCAAGTGTCAGTGTGTCATTGTTCTGGACCCCCAAGTGTCAGTGTGCCATTGTTCTGGACCCCCAAGTGTCAGTGTGCCATTGTTCTGGGACCCCCAAGTGTCAGTGTGTCATTGTTCTGGGACCCCCAAGTGTCAGTGTGTCATTATTTTGGACCCCCAAAGTGTTAGTGTGCCATTGTTCTGGGACCCCCAAGTGTCAGTGTGCCATTGTTCTGGGACCCCCAAGTGTCAGTGTGTCATTGTTCTGGGACCCCCAAGTGTCAGTGTGTCATTGTTTTGGACCCCCAAGTGTCAGTGTGTCATTGTTTTGGACCCCCAAGTGTCAGTGTGTCATTGTTTTGGACCCCCAAGTGTCAGTGTGTCATTGTTTTGGACCCCCAAGTGTCAGTGTGACATTATTTTGGACCCCCAAAGTGTCAGTGTGCCATTGTTCTGGGACCCCCAAGTGTCAGTGTGCCATTGTTCTGGACCCCCAAGTGTCAGTGTGCCATTGTTCTGGGACCCCCAAGTATCAGTGTGTCATTGTTCTGGGACCCCCAAGTGTCAGTGTGTCATTGTTTTGGACCCCCAAGTGTCAGTGTGCCATTATTTTGGACCCCCAAAGTGTTAGTGTGCCATTGTTCTGGGACCCCCAAGTGTCAGTGTGTCATTGTTCTGGGACCCCCAAGTGTCAGTGTGTCATTGTTTTGGACCCCCAAGTGTCAGTGTGTCATTGTTCTGGGACCCCCAAGTGTCAGTGTGTCATTGTTTTGGACCCCCAAGTGTCAGTGTGTCATTGTTTTGGACCCCCAAGTGTCAGTGTGTCATTGTTTTGGACCCCCAAGTGTCAGTGTGCCATTATTTTGGACCCCCAAAGTGTCAGTGTGCCATTGTTCTGGGAACCCCAAATGTCAGTGTACCATTGTTCTGGGACCCCCAAGTGTCAGTGTACCATTGTTCTGGGATAAAGGTCTTATATAACCCAGAATCAGGTTCTCGGCTCCCATTTTGGGTCCGCATTTACTAGATAGAGCCCAGATCACAGAGAGGAACGTGCTCCTCGGACATGACACAAAGTGACATTGGGAACACACATTGGGGGTTGTAGTGTACGCAGAGGGAGGGGCACCGAGAACGCAGGAAGGTGCACACTTGGTGCTTCGTTAGGATGCTGGGTATGTAATTAGCTCAGGGTGACCTCTGAAAAAAAAAAAGATACAAAATAAAGAAAAGTGAAAAATACTCTTCAATGTTAGCGAGAAAATATCTCCTAATGTTATGCAAATTGTCAGAGAGGCAATCAGACCGCGCAGCCCGACAGCAAGACCGGCTACTGCTGCGGAGAGTAATTTGCATGCAATTACCCAGAGTGCCCTGAGAGGGCCCCTCCTTGGCTCCAGGAAGGGACATTAGAATGGTGGAGATAGGACGGCCTCATTGTCCTAAATCTGTGTAGAACGGCTGGGGGGGAAGAATGGGCAGAGCGTGAGGTAGGTGGGCCGTATGAGGGCCGCGCGGGGGCCAGTCACCACTTCATCCTCCATAATCATCTCCTCTAATTAAAGGTAATAGGAGAAGAAGAATCTCCACTTAACTCAACAGCTCTTACTGCTATCTACAGACGGCCTGTGCTAAACACCACTTGTGTCTATAATGGCCGTATTATAGAATGTCAATTAAAAAAAATCTACCACACTTTCTATATAAAACACATTTTATGGGGTTCCCGTCACTCGACATGGCCATGTTTTCCTTCCTGGGTCTCTCCAGCAGTCCTCTGCTTAAAGAATACATTTTAAAAGATAACAGCTGCAGACTCTGATATACGGCACCCCCAGCATCCCTTTAGAGGTAAGGATACACTAAAGAATAACAGCTGCAGACTCTGAAATACGGCATCCCCAGCATCCCTTTAGAGGTAAGGATACATTGTAAAGAATAACAGCTGCAGACTGAAATACGGCATCCCCAGCATCCCTTCAGATGAGCACCGCACTGGAAGAGTTGAGTATCTTTCAGACAGCATGGATCCTCAAATCATTCTCTACTCACTTTCCCTCTCCGATAATCAGACTGCAGATATTGGCAGTTGCACACTGTGTAGTAGGGATGCTGGGGATGCCACAGGCTTTCACAAACCTCTGTTTTGCTTCACTGAGCAGCTGTCAGTTCTCCTGACACACATAGAGAGACACTAAGGGACAGATTTGTAGAGCAGCGCATGCGACTTTCACACATGTGCCAGGAACGTTCACCTGCAGTAAATGTCAGATTCTCTGCTTTATAAATACACCCCCAATTCCGGCAGGGTGTCAGGAGTCAGAGAAATGCTTATCTGTATCTTTTAAAGATGCTTTAGAGCCAGGAAACCAAAAAGACGCGACACTTTCTTTACTGTAACACAGAGAGAGAGAGAGAGAGAGAGAAGGAGAGAGAGAAAGGAAGAGAGAGAGAAAGAAAGGAAGGGTAGGGAGGGAGTAACGAAAGAAAGGAAGATGAAAAGGTAGGGAGCAGGAAGCAAGGACGGAGGGAAGGGAGAGGAAAAGGTAGGGAGGACGGAAGAAAAGAGGGAAGGAAGGAAGGAAGGAAGGAAGGAAGGAAGGAAGGAAGGAAGGAAGGAAGGAAGGAAGGAAGGAAGGAAGGAAGGAAGGAGAAAAGGGTGGAAGGAAGGAAGTTAGAAAGGAGGAAAGGGAGGGAAAAAGGGAGGGATGGAGGAAGGAAGAAAGGGAGGAAGGAAGGGAGGAAGGGAGGGAGGGAGGGAGAGGAAAAGGTAGGGAGGAAGGAAGGAAGAAAGGAGGCAATAGAGAGGAAAGGGGAGGAAGGAAGGAAGGAAGGAGGACGAAAAGGTAGAGAGGGAAGAAGGAAGGAAGAAAGGGGGAGGGAAGGAAGGAAGAAAGTATGGAAAGTGGGAATGGAGAGGAAAAGGGAGGAAGGAAGGAAAAAAGGAAGGGAAAGAAGGAAAAAATAAACAAAGGGGAAAGAAAAGGAAAGGAGGAAGGAAGATATAAGCAAAAAACCCCTATGAGCAATAGATAGATAGATAGATAGATAGATAGATAGATAGATAGATAGATAGATAGATAGATAATGGGAAATGGGAAGGAGAAAAGGTAGGGAGAGAGGAAGGAAGGAGGAAAGGGAGAGGAAAAGGGAAAAAGAAATGGAGAGAGGAAAAAAGAGAAAGAGAAAGAGAAAGAGAAAGAGAGAGAGAGAGAGAGAGAGAGAGAGAGAGAGAGAGAGAGAGAGAGAGAGAGAGAGAGAGAGAAAGAAAGAAAGAAAGAAAGAAAGAAAGAAAGAAAGAAAGAAAGAAAGAAAGAAAGAAAGAAAGAAAGAAAGGAAGGAAGGGAGAGAGGAAGAAAGGAAGGTAGAGAGAAAGAAAGGAAGGGTAAGGAGGGAGTAACGAAAGAAAGGAAGATGAAAAGGTAGGGAGGAAGGAAGCAAGGAAGGTGGGAGGGGAGAGGAAAAGGTAGGGAGGATGGAAGAAAAGAGGGAAGAAGAAATGGTAGGGAGGCAGGAAGGAGAAAAGGAAGGAAGGAAGGAAGGAAGGAAGGAAGGAAGGAAGGAAGGAAGGAAGGAAGGAAGGAAGGAAGGAAGGAAAGGGTGGAAGGAAGTTAGGAAGGAGGAAAGGGAGGAAAAAAGGGAGGGAGGGATGGAGGGAGGAAGGAAGAAAGTTGGAAAGGGAGGAAGGGAAAAAGGGAGGAAGGGAAAAAGGGAGGAAGGGAAAAAAAGGAATGAAAGGAGGAAGGAGGGAAGGGAGAGGAAAAGGAAGGAAGGAAGGAAGGAAGGAAGGAAGGAAGGAAGGAAGGAAGGAAGGAAGGAAGGAAGGAAGGAAGGAAGGAAGGAAGGAAGGAAGGTGAGAAGGAAGGTGAGAAGGGAGAGTGGAAGGAAGGGAGGAAGGAAGTGAAAAAGAGAAGAACGAAAGAAGGGAAAAGGGATAAAGGAAGGAAGGACGTTAGGAAGGAAGGGATAAAGGAAGGAAGGACGTTAGGAAGGAAGGAAGGGATAAAGGAAGGAAGGACGTTAGGAAGGAAGGAAGGGAGGGAAAAAGGAAGGAAGGAAGGACGTTAGGAAGGAAGGAAGGGAGGGAAAAAGGAAGGAAGGAAGGAAGGAAGGAAGGAAGGAAGGAAGGAAGGAAGGAAGGAAGGAAGGAAGGAAGGAAGGAAGGAAGGAAGGAAGGGAAAAAGGAAGGAAGGAAGGCAGAGGAAAAGGTAGGGAGGAAGGAAGGAAGAAAGGAGGCAAGAGAGGAAAGTTGGAAACGGAGGAAGGGAAAAAGGGAGGAAGGGAAAAAGGGAGGAAGGGAAAAAGGGAGGAAGGGGAAAAGGGAGGAAGGGGAAAAGGGAGGAAGGGAAAAAGGTTGGAGGGATAGAAAGGAATGAAAGGAGGAAGGAGGGAAGGGAGAGGAAAAGGATGGAAGGAAGGAAGGAAGGAAGGAAGGAAGGTGAGAAGGGAGAGTGGAAGGAAGGGAGGAAGGAAGTGAAAAAGAGAAGAACGAAAGAAGGGAAAAGGGATAAAGGAAGGAAGGACGTTAGGAAGAAAGGGAGGACGTTAGGAAGGAAGGAAGGATGTCAGGAAGGAAGGAAGGAAGGAAGGAAGGAAGGAAGGGAAAAAGGAAGGAAGGAAGGCAGAGGAAAAGGTAGGGAGGAAGGAAGGAAGAAAGGAGGCGAGAGAGAGGAAGGAGGAGGAAGAGGAAAAAGGTAGGTAGGGAAGAAGGAAGGAAAAAAGGGGGGAGGGAAGGAAGGAAGAAAGTATGGAAAGTGGCAAGTGAGAGGAAAAGGGAGGAAGGAAGGAAGGAAGGAAGGAAGGAAGGAAGGAAGGAAGGAAGGGAAAGAAAGAATAAAGAAAGATAGGAGAAAGAAAAGGAAGGGAGGAAGGAAGATATAAGCAAAAAGCACCTATGAGATAGATAGATAGATAGATAGATAGATAGATAGATAGATAGATAGATAGATAGATAGATAGATAGACAGACAACATTTTCTCCGGCTATGCAGGGCGGTAGCTTTAAGATGGTGGTGGTGGGGCAAGTATACGCAACGCGGCGGCTCTCGGCGAGTACATGGCGGTACACAATGGGCGCTGTGCCCTTCACACGCTGTAATCGGCCTCCATTCAGCAATGTTCTTCTGATCTTGTAATTATCTTCCATTTCCAAAAGAGCAGCACAAGTGACACAAATCACCCCCAGCGGATCAATATCTCCCTCCACGGCCCGCGCCTATTGTGTGAGGGGTCGGGCCACTTCGATCCAGCTGGGAGCGGAGAGAAAGCAAGGAGAACTTTGTCTGGAATAGTTAACCTGCCATCAGATGTGCCATGCCGCAGGGTGACGGTCCGCCTTCCATACCACCGCCTTGTCAGTGCCAGGCCCATGACACCTTATCAGTGCCAGTACAGTGCCAAGCAAGAAATTTCAGACACGTTGGCATTACCCCACCAGAAAAGGCCCCCCATCCCCCGACAGCTACAGTATAATTCAGTCTGTAATTGTGAGACATCTGCTTTTCAACACCAGCTTAGCGGCACCCTGTGAGTTCTGCATTCATGGCACTGCCAAGAAGATCCAATCACTGCCAGTCAAGTGCCACACTACTATAGTCTGCCACACAAAGTCTTCTTATTGCCAGCTAAGTGTTATGCTACTACGGCCGGCCACACAAAACCTTCTCACTGCCAACCAAAAGCCACGCTACTACGAACAGCCATATAAAGCCTTCCCACTGCCAGCCAAGTGCCACGCTACTACCACACAAGGCAATTCCACTGCCAGCCAAGTATTGTGCTACTCTAGTCATTAACACAAAGCCTTCAATTGCCAGACAAGTGCCACGCTACTACGACCAGCCACACAAAGCAAAAACAAAAAGGTCCTTAAGCGCTAGAACTGACAGTCATTGAAAGACCATGTCCATGTCACATACAACATATATATAGATGGAACCCAGTGCAGCTGCTAACCACTGGAGAAGGTGGACAAAAAACATGGACAACAAGTGCAGCGCTCAATGGGACCAGCATACAAAGAACTTTACTACTGATGTGTTGAATCAGGTCCATTTATTAAATGCACGCTTAAATGTTTAAAAACAACTGTCAAATGGGGATGAGATAATCAAAATAAACGTAGTAAGAAGGAACTCATTGCCATTGTTGAAATGCGCTGAGAAATTATAGTACGATACCACCGTTAATCCGGATGACGGGGGGGGGGGGTTAACATCAGCAAGTCTACTCCAAGTCTCCATCCTGGAAAGTATAACCCGATATCCAAAAGGAATATGAAGGATGGAAAAACATGGGTCACCGTAATGCGGCCGGTGACTTGTCACAAATATCCAACCCGCTGTAGGTGTATTGTAGTGCACACCACTAGTTGTTGCACTCAGACAAGCTGATCAGGCTGGCTGGGTGAGATCCGGTGTCTTGCCGAGGAAGTTCCCCCGGTGGATAAGGACCCCCCTGTACTGCGCAGGCGCTGCGCTTGAGCAGTACGAATGACTAGGAGCCGCCGAAAATAGCCGAAGCTGAAAAACGTCAATCAGCTGTACACGGCGCCTGCGCCCTGGGTCCAGGTTCAAGCGCCACCATCCAAGTGGACCTAGAGGGAGAATAAAAAAGTGCCGAGCGAGGCGAGGCCGTGCCCGAAACGTGGCGAGGGGCCCTCTTACAGGCGCCGTGTACAGCTGATTTCTATTCTATTCGGCTTCGGCTTTTTCCGCCGGCTCCTACTGCACAAGCGCTGCACCTGCGCACTAGAGGGGGGTCCTTATCCGCCGAAGGGAACTTTCTCGGCAGAAAACCGGCATCCTGGAAGGCGCCCTGGATGACACTGATATTGGGACCAGAAGCAGGGATCGGGACCAGAAGCAAGGAGGACTCGGATGTGTGGTGGACACAATCCAAGGCTGTATCAAAGAGGAGACACAAAAAACCTTCTCATTGCCAGCCAAGTGCTGGAGAGCCAGAGCATCATGTGTATAAGGCAGTAGTGTGATCCGGTGGGGGGGAGGCTGAGAGCCGGAGCATTGTGTGTATAAGGCAGTGTGATCTAGGGGGAGGGGGGCAGAGAGCTGAAGCATTGTGTGTATAAGGCATCAGTGTGATCCAGGGGGAGGGGGGCAGAGAGCTGGAGCATTGTGTGTATAAGGCAGCAGTGTGATCCAGGGGGAGGGGGCAGAGAGCCAGAGCATTTTGTGTGTATAAAGCAGCAGTGTGATCCGGGGGGAGGGGGGCAGAGATCTGTAGCATTGTGTGTATAAGGCAGCAGAGTGATCCAGGGGGAGGGGGGCAAATAACCGGAGCATTGTGTGTATAAAGCAGCAGTGTGATCCAGGGGGAGGGGGGCAGAGAGCCAGAGCATTGTGAGTATAAGGCAGCAGTGATATCCAGGGGGAGGGGGGCAGAAATCCGGAGCATCGTGTGTATAAGGCAGCAGTGTGATCTAGGGGGAGGGGGGCAGAGGGCCAGACCATTGTGTGTAGAAGGCAGCAGTGTGATCCAGGGGGTGGGGGGCAGAGAGGGCCAGACCATTGTGTGTATAAGGCAGCAGTGTGATCCGGGGGGCAGAGAGCCAGACCACTGTGTGTAGAAGGCAGCAGTGTGATCCAGGGGGAGGGGGCAGAGAGCCGGAGCATTGTGTGTATAAGGCAGGAGTGTAATCCAGGGGGATGGGGGCAGAGAGCCAGACCATTGTGTGTATAAGGCAGCAGAGTGATCCAGGTGCGTGGGGGCAGAGAGCCGGAGCATTGAGTATATAAGGCAGCAGAGTGATCCAGAGGGAGGGGGCAGAGAGCCGAAGCATTGTGTGTATAAGGCAGCAGAGTTATCCGGGGGAGGGGGGCAGAGAGCCAGAGCATTGTGTGCATAAGGCATCAGTGGGATCCAGGGGGAGGGGGCAGAGAGCCGTGGGATTATAAATTGTGAGTTTAGTAGTCCGTGAGGTCCAAAAGGTTGGCGACCACCACTTCAGGATTACCTGCCTGAGTGGGGAATATTTTTTTTTGGGGGTGGGGGTGGGGGGTGAAGCAGATTCAGGGCTGATAATGGCCAATCTGGGATGACAAAAAAGGGCACCTCCCTTCTTTTTTTCTTTGCAGCGGGGCTGGTGTCCTCTCGGTTGGACTTTGCATCGTGCAAAGGTTGCAGTAGGATCATCTCTAGCTGCAGCTACAAACTGCATGTCAATGAGGAGCGGGGCCACGGACTGATCCCCGGCAGACCTCCCATGACCAATCAGCAATTTTGGCCAACGGTTGAGGCTGGCCGCCTGCTGAAGCGAAGCTTGGACTCAGATGACGTGGCGGGAGCAGCTGGTCGTCTGCTGTGCTGCATTCAACTGTTGACTTTTCTATGCTTTTCTTTATAGATATGAAAGAGATCAGATGAAAATAATCTGACTGCTGCAAGTCACCGACTGATAAACCTCGGAGAATAGCCTGTACATACACACCTTGGGGAGGGACCAAAGTCGCTCATTTGCAAGCTTTGCGGCACAGCTCCATCTAGTGGCCATCATGTGGTATTTTCCCTAAATGCCGCAATCAGGAAAATACCACATGATGGCCACTAGATGGAGTTGGGGTTTAAAGGACTTTGCCATGTTGATCTTTCATTGCATTGTTGATCGAGAACTCTATTATATCCGGACACAGCTCCCTGCCTCTGTCCATGACACCAGCTGCCAGCCAGTCCTCCTCCCGCCTATATCAAAGCTACTCGAGCAGCACCGCTGTTGCGTTGTGTATGAAGAGGAAGAATCATCTCGGTGAGTCATTTATCATTTATCATCACAGAGGCCTCATACATTTTAATGCCGTTCTCCCAACTTACAAGTTCCTGAGACATCGCTGCTTTACACTGCTGTAGCCTCATCCTTAAAGCGGACTTGCTGCAGCTTCTAATGCACATGGTGAGAAGCTCACAGTGTGCGGTGAAATCAGAGGAAGCCGTTTCAGTCCAGGAGAGGAGCCGCTACAACTGTGCAAGACTGAGGGAGGATTTGGGTGGAGTGGATAGAGGCGTTCAAGTGGACCTGTCATTATATATTTTTTGATGTTAGGTGCAGCATGCTCACTAATGTGTCAGTGTAACCCCTCCAGGTATTTATTACCTCTCACAGAGATCACAGTATTCCCCCTTCATCTGCTTTTCTCTCTAGAAGAACGACACCATCTTTGTTCAGGCATCATCCAGGGTCACCATCTACTTCCAGGACTGGGATTCTGGTTCAGAGGCGATCGTGTAAATCCTGGCAGCTCTTGGCTGTATTCACAAATGTCAGACATAGATCAGCTCCTGCCCTCTGTGACTTGCTATAATGTTACAATGTACAGTCTGATCACTGGGGGAGGGCAGAGTGAGGAAATGCTTCCTCCTGCCTGCAGCAGACTGATAACATCGCCTCAGCCTAGGCAAAATACCTGACTGATGACATCACCTCAGCCTAGGCAATGTCACTGAGTGGTGACCTCATCTCAAACTAGGCAACGTCACTGAGTGGTGACCTCATCTCAAACTAGGCAACGTCACTGAGTGGTGACCTCATCTCAGCCTAGGCAACGTCACTGAGTGGTGACCTCATCTCAGCCTAGGCAAAGTCACTGAGTGGTGACCTCATCTCAGCCTAGGCAACGTCACTGAGTGGTGACCTCATCTCAAACTAGGCAACGTCACTGAGTGGTGACCTCATCTCAGCCTAGGCAACGTCACTGAGTGGTGACCTCATCTCAGCCTAGGCAACGTCACTGAGTGGTGACCTCATCTCAGCCTAGGCAACGTCACTGAGTGGTGACCTCATCTCAGCCTAGGCAAAGTCACTGAGTGGTGACCTCATCTCAGCCTAGGCAAAGTCACTGAGTGGTGACCTCATCTCAGCCTAGGCAACGTCACTGAGTGGTGACCTCATCTCAGCCTAGGCAAAGTCACTGAGTGGTGACCTCATCTCAGCCTAGGCAAAGTCACTGAGTGGTGACCTCATCTCAGCCTAGGCAAAGTCACTGACTGGTGACCTCATCTCAGCCTAGGCAAAGTCACTGAGTGGTGACCTCATCTCAGCCTAGGCAACGTCACTGAGTGGTGACCTCATCTCAGCCTAGGCAAAGTCACTGACTGGTGACCTCATCTCAAACTAGGCAAGTTCACTGGGTGGTGACCTCATCTCAGCCTAGGCAAAGTTACTAACTGGTGACCTCATCTCAGCCTAGGCAAAGTTACTAACTGGTGACCTCATCTCAGCTTAGGCAAAGTCACTGACTGGTGATCTCACCTCAGCCTAGGCAACGTTACTGAGTTGCCTAGGCTTTTCAATGACAAAAGGTGGAGATTTTCTGAACAATGATACTGTTGCTGTATATTGTGACATGTCCGGGATTTATTCATTGTAATTTGAAGAACCTGTACAAGCCTCGGCTGCAGAGCTAACACTCAGATAGTAAGGGTGGCCTTATGAAAAGCTTTTAAAAGGGAATGGGTTTGAAAGAAAAGTTTCTCTATGTGTGGAAGTGACAACAAATGGAGGAAAATGTTACAATTGTAACTGAATCTTCGCCGGCAGAGAAAACAGACGTTTCCTTTAACCAGTAACACGTCCGTGATGTCACCGGCGGATAATGTCACTTGTGTTTCTGTTGCTCAGTTTAATGACTCACATGCTTCATTAAGTGACAAAAGGGACAAATTGGCTCCTTTCAGATGTGACTGAAGTCTAATTATTGAGACGTGCAGCCACCACGTCCCCCCTGTCGCCGGCGCCAAGATTACCTGGGCTGGGATGAGGGGGGGGGTTGTGGGGGGGCTTCCCGGCCCTGTCATTACAGAGCAGAGGACATCGGAGAACGGCGACAGATTGCTGGCACTTGTCATCACATCACGGCGGAGGGCACACGTCTCCGCTCGCTCTCGCTCAGTCGGGGGCTGCCAAATGTGTCTGGAGGTCCTCCTGACCTCGGAAAATCTTGCCGGCGTCCTAGCGGTTGTCCATCACGCCTCGCCATACGATCCGAGACACCTCTGGCTCGCGGAAAATACCGGATGAGCGAATTCTGGCGTTCCGGCTGTCGCTGAGCGATGCCCCCCGCGGAGGGCTGCATAGGCTGTGGCGCGCAGCACGGCAACAGCTGCAGTAATAATGGCTTCCTGCGCCCCCTGCCGCCGCTTATCGCTGAAAAGCGCAGCCGCTACCAAAACGGAGAGTGGAAGGAAATGATTCCAGAGGTGTGTCGGCTGCGGAGATAACAATCCGCCTCTGCTTTCAGTTACAAATGCGTCCAATTTCTAGCAAAAAAAAAAAAAAAACTTGATGTTTATAAAAATAATTGCAACAAATTGTAACGAAATGTAAACATTAAAGAGCGATTTGAAAACAAATTGGTGAGACCAGCAGGGTTCACAGAACCTCCGGTGCGGCAAACGCGCGTCTCTGCACACATTTCCCGCACCGCCTGAAACAGTGCTGCCTCCTGCAGGGGTATACGGGTGCCATTATTTCTTAATGGCACCCCCACATATCTCGCAAACGCAGCTGCGTTCGCGACCACCAAACCACGTGGTGTCACAGTACCATGTAGCTTGGTATGACACCATCTTATATGTCGCGACTGTCTTTTTGCAGGTTCCTGTGCGTTTGGCAGCCAAATGAAATAAATGCACTACCGAAAACTCAGCGCGTGGGATTGAGACCGCACGTGTTGGGATGCACCTTTTATGGGGTGAACCGGCCCTGAAAGGTAAAAAAAAACAAAACTCGGCTTAGCGTGAACCGTGCCGCTGTCAGTCAATTTTGCACGCATGTTTAACCACTTCACCTCCGGAAGGTTTTACCCCCTTTATGACCAGACCATTTTTTGCTATTCGGCACTGTGCTACTTTAGTCCCTTCAATACCCGGCACTTTCACCCCCTTTCTGACCAGGCCAATTCTCAGCTTTCAGTGCTGTGGCACTTTGAATGACAATTGCGTACGTCTACATATATTGAATTTTTTTTCATTTTTTTTAGACCAATAGGGCTTTCCGGATTTTAATCCCCACTGGGATTTTTTTTTTTTTTTGCTAAATAAATGAAAAAAGACCAAACATTTTGAAAAAAAAAAAATAAAAACCCTTTTCTTTGTTTCTGTTAAAAATTTTTTGCAAATAAGTATTTTTCTTTTTCTGCACTGATGGACACTGATGAGGTGGCACTGATGGGCACTGAGGAGGAGGCACGAGGAGGAGGCACTGATGGGCACTGAAGAGGAGGCACTGATGGGCACTGAAGAGGAGGCACTGAGGAGGCACTGATGGGCACTGAAGAGGAAGCACTGATGGGCACTGAAGAGGCACTGATGAGGCTGCACTGATGGACACTGATGAGGCGGCACTGAGGGGCATGGATTAGCTGCACTGATGGGCACTGAGGAGGAGGCACCGAGGGGCATGGATTAGCTGCACTGATGGGCACTGAGGAAGAGGCACTGATGACCACTGATGAGGATGCACTGATGGACACTGATAAGGCTGCACTGATGAGGCTGCACTGATGGGCACTGGTGAGGTGGCACTGATGGGCACTGGTGAGGTGCCACTGATGGGCACTGGTGAGGTGGCACTGATGCGCACTGAGGAGGCACTGATGGGCACTAAGGAGGAGGCACTGATGGGCACTGATGAGGAGGAGGCACTGATGAGGTGGCACTGATGGGCACGGATAAGCTGCACTAATAAGGCTGCACTGATGGACACTGATGAGGCTGCACTGATGGGCACTGAGGAAGTGTCATTGATGAACACTGATGAGGATGCACTGATGGACACCGATGAGGCTGTACTGATGGGCACTGAAGAGGAGGCACTGATGGGCACTGAAGGGGAGGCACTGATGGGCACTGATGAGGAGGAGGCACTGATGAGGTGGCACTGATGGGCATGGATAAGCTGCTCTAATAAGGCTGCACTGATGAGGCTGCACTGATGGGCACTGAGGAAGTGTCATTGATGAACACTGATGAGGATGCACTGATGGACATTGATGAGGCTGTACTGATGGGCACTGAAGAGGAGGCACTGATGGGCACTGATGAGGAGGAGGCACTGATGAGGTGGCGCTGATGGGCACGGATAAGCTGCACTAATAAGGCTACACTGATGGACACTGATGAGGCTGCACTGATGGGCACTGAGGAAGTGTCATTGATGAACACTGATGAGGATGCACTGATGGACACCGATAAGGCTGTACTGATGGGCACTGAAGAGAAGGCACTGATGGGCACTGAAGAGGTGGCACTGATGGGGTGGCACGGATGGGCACAGATAAGCTGCACTGATGAGCACTGAGGAGGAGGAGGCACTGATGGGCACGGATAAGCTGCACTGATAAGGCTGCACTGATGGACACTGATTTGGCTATAGGTCATGCAATACTCTACCCAAATTTTTCCCCACAAATAGAGCTTTTTTTGGTGGCATTTGATCACTGCTACGTTTTTTATTTTTCTTATTATATAAATGTAAAAAGACCAAAAATTTTGAAAAAGACCCCAATATTTTCTACTTTATGTTATAAAACATATCCAATAAAATCAAATTTCTTCATAAATTTAGGTCAAAATATATTCTGCTACATGTTTTTGGTAAAAAAAAAAATCCCAATAAGCACATATCGATTGGTCTGTGTGAATGTTATAGCGCCTACAAACTATGGTATATATACTGGAATTTACGCAGCTATAGACTCTATACCGGTAATGGCGGGGATCAGCGTCTTATAGTGCAACTGTGATAGTGTGGCGGGAAATATGGCACCAACTGACACAGGCTGGGATGGAAACGAACTGACGCTGACTTCGCTATCGACACTAATATAGGATATGCAATTAGCGGACCTCCAGCTGTTGCAGAACTACAAGTCCCATGAGGCATAGCAAGACTCTGACAGCCACAAGCATGACACCCAGAGGCAGAGGCATAATGGGACTTGTAGTTTTGCAGTTTTGAGGTCCGCTAATTGCATATTCCTGCTATACACTGTCACTGTACTAATGACACTGATTGGTGACAGGGGTGACCAGGAGGGCAATCAAGGGGTTAACTCCGTGCCTAACAAATTTATGTGTGCTGATTATACTCACGGATCTGGCTGTCTTTTCCCCCTGAACTCTGAGTTGATTTCAGGGAGAAGACAGCGGTCGATCGCAGTTCTGTGTTCGTTGTTTTGTGTGTTTGCCGATCAGCAGGTATAAAGCCAAAATCATTGGCTGTAACCTGCTGACAAATTGGTGCTGTGTCCAATCACAGCACAGATCGGCAGGGGGGGGCGCTTTGCACCCGTGCCCTGAAAACAAGGAAGTGTCTCGAGACGTACCAGTACATTGTCTAGCAGTAAAATAAGGGGGGCAAATGGTTAAAAAATAATTTTAGGCCTGAAATTAGTTAAACCCCCCCAAACATTATATATGTTCTGAAAGTGGTGACCCTGGAGAATAAAAAGGTGGTAGTTCCATTTTTTTTTTTCAATGAAATTTGCAGGATAGTTTATCAAGTGCAAATTTTCAGGGAAAAAAAAAAAGTTACTTTTAGGGCACAAAAACAAAATATATTCCCCAATTTTTTTGGGTAAAAATATAAAAGATGACATTGCGCCGAGTAAACAGATACCCAACATGTCAAGATTTAAAGCTTTGTGGGCCCCGAAACCCGACAATGAACTTTGGAACCCTATATTTTCCATAGGTGAGGCTTTAATAGCCCCCACAGGTCATCACTTTGGAGTTAATATTGAATAATGGGCGGAGAATTATTGATCTCAATCCAGCGCGCACGGCCATATGTAACATGTGTAGCGCAAGCGATGTGTTCACATTCGTATTTGTAGGTACCTGGGGGGCCGGGCTCAGAGGTTTTTTTTGGGAGGGGTTTATAAGTGTGTGGGTGTAACTTTATTTTTTGACTTTTTTTTTTTTTTTCACTAAAACTTTATATATATCACATAAGGAACAAAAAGTTCCCTATGCGGTATAAACTCTTTGTGACAGGTTCTCTTTAAAGAGGAGCTCCAGACTCCTTTAGAAAAAATTGAAAGTCAGCAGTTACAAATCCTGTAGCTGCTGACTTTTAATATAAAGACACTTACCTGTCCAGGGATCCCGCCATGTCCTAATCCGAACCAATTCTTCAATCAGCTTTGGGTGCAGGCGCCGGCATCTCTAGTAAGGGAAACTGGCAGTGGTGGCCCATCCATACGGAGGACATCGGCGCGGCCCCCCGAATCCATGCATCCAGCCCCTAATCTACATGCAGGGCGCCGGACGCATGGATTCCAATGGGTTTTTTTTTTTTTTTTAAGCACATGATTAGAAGCCGAGGCTCTAATTGGCTTAAAAAAAGGGTGGGCTCGGGGCACAGAGTACTGCGCCCCGAGCAAACCCACATGTGTGACAATAGCAAATTAATATTGTATTAATTATATTGTATATATAACAATTATATGTGCCGACCGACGGAGGGGGGGGGGGTTTGTTAGCCGACCGCACACCCCCCCCCCCCAATGGAAGTGAAGCCTTGCTGTTTCCTACTGCACATGCGTGAGTCGCGCTGCACCTTGTGAATGGTCCTCTAGTCTTCTGGGACCTGTGAAGTGTCCCAGAAGACTGCGGGATAAGGAGGAGGGGGCTGAACTTCCAGCTGAGAAGGAAGTAAGAGCAGTTACCTGTCAAAACCAGGTACCCCCTCCCCCACAATGTGCCAGTGGAGGGGCAAACAAGAAGAGCTCCCCCTTTTGAGTGGAGTTCTGCTTTAATAAGACCTAAAAGAACCCTGATGTCTCGCCTGCCCTCCATGAAGCTGAGATTGGACAGTTTTTGGGGGTGGGGGGGTGGGGGGACAAAGAGGGCAAAATACGGCGGTGTCACGAAAAGAGTTAAGTGATATCTACAGCCCAAACTTTTTGTTTTTAGCTTCAGATAGGATTGGATGGACAATTTTTTTTTTTTTTGCAGTCAGTATTCAATTAGTGAGATTTTTTCTTGATTTCCTGTCCCGGAGACCCAACAGGAAGTGAGAGAAAATCTCTGGTGACAACTGTAACATTTTGGATTTCCCTGTCACTTCCTGTTTCAGTAACAGCAGGCCAAGGAGAGTATTAATCTCCCCAGTGGGGGTACAGAGAGCAAAAAAACCAAAAACCTGACAGGGGGTCTAACTCTTCCACACTCCATTAAAAAAAAAAAAAAAAGTGCAAAACACGCTAAAGGAAAACCTGCCAGTCAGGGCTCCCCTCCCCCCTCTGCCCCCTTGGGTAGGGATATGCAGAGGTTCAGACGGAACGTTGGCTGTTGGGATGTTGCGTCATCTATAGAAGTCGTATCTTCAATGGATCCTAAGGAAGCAGCAGGCGCTGGTATGTGCCCCATCGCCATTGGCGGGGCTCCTGCAAGCGTTGCCGGGCTGGAAGGGGTTAATTGGCGTTTTAATGCATCTCTACAATTACTCAGCGCCGCATTATACCCCCGTCCGCCCGGCACACTATGATAAATACTTTGATTTGTAGCACTCTCCGCGCTCGCACACTCAGCCCCCCGCTGCCACACTGCTTGAGCCGGCTCATATACATAGATCCCAGAATCCTCCGCAGGACAGCGAGGGAATTGTGGGACGGCGAGAGGTGTGCGGGCTAGAATGGGGGGGGGGGGGGGGGTATATGATATCACAAGGTGGGGGGGCAAGAGGAGTACTGAGGGGGAGAGAGGAGGAAGGTGGAAAAAGGGGGGGGGAGTAAAAAAGAGTAGGGGACATAGGAAATGGGAGAAAAGGAAAGAAGGAAACAAAGAACCGAGGGAGGGAGGGAGGGAGGGAGGGAGGGAGGGAGAAAGGAAGGAAAGAAAGAAAGAAAGAAAGAAAGAAAGAAAGAAAGAAAGAAAGAAAGAAAGAAAGAAAGAAAGAAAGAAAGAAAGAAAGAAAGAAAGAAAGAAAGAAAGAAAGAAAGAAAGAAAGAAAGAAAGAAAGAAAGAAAGAAAGAAAGGGAGGGAGGGAGGTGAGGGAGTGAGGAAGGGTGAAAGGAGGAATAAGGAGAGGAAAAGAAGGAGGGAGACAGAAAGGGAGAAGGAAAGGAAGGAAGGAAGGAAGGAAGGAAGGAAGGAAGGAAGGAAGGAAGGAAGGAAGGAAGGAAGGAAGGAAGGAAGGAAGGAAGGAAAGGAAGAAAGGGAGGGAGGGAGGAAGAAAGGAAGGAAGAATAGATAGGCTGGGTGAGGGTGTGGGGGGTAGTAAATGTCAAAAATAATCTCAGACATCTCTGTCCCCTACTTCATTTTTCTCTCCCCCTCTCTTCCTGTCCTTTCTTCCTTCCTTCTAGGTTTGGCTGGCAGATCTCAGTGCAGAAAAAGTGTTTGGCTGGCAGATCTCAGTGCCACTTTTAGTTTCTTTTATACAGGCCGGTGTTGGGAGGGTCAGTGCGGTCTTCTGGAGTACATTAGTGTTACTTAGAAGGTTAGGGGTTAGTGGCAATTAGGAAGGGGGAGGTTGGGGTTAGTTGCAGTGGGGGGGGGGGGGGTTTGGCATAGGTGGCAGTTGGAGGGGGGGTTGAGATCGGTGGCACTAAGGAGGGGAAGTGGTTGGGATCGGGGGGGGGGGGCTGGGGGGATCGGTGGCAGAGTGAGGAGGGGGGGGTCGGGGTCAGTGGCAGTAGGGAGGGGAGGAGGTTGGGGTCGGCAGCTGTGGGGGGGAGGTTGAGGTCGACAGTAGTGGGGGGGAATGGGGTCGGCGGCTGTGGGGGGGTTGAGGTCGGCAGTATTGGGGGTGGGGGAATGGGGTCGGTGGTGGTGGGGGGGAAGGTTGGGGTCGGTGGCTGTGGGGGGTGGGAGTTGAGGTCGGCAGTGGTGGGGGGGGGTTGGGGTCGTTGACAGGTGGGGGAAATTTGGGGTTGGTGGCAGTGGGGGGGGGTGGAAGTTGGGAGGAAGGTTGGAGTCGGTGGCAGTGGGGGGAAGGTTGAGGTTGGTGGCAACTGAGGGAAAGGATGGGGTCGGTGGTGGTTGGGGAAAAGGCTGGGGAGGTGGAAGGCGAGGGAAAGGTTGGGGTCGGTGGCGGTTGCGGGGGGAAGGTTGGGGTCAGTGGTGGTTGGGGGGAAGGTTGGGGTCTGTGGCGGTTGGGGGGAAGGTTGGGGGATGGTGGCGGTTGGGGGGGGGTTGGGGTCGGTGGCGGTTGGGGGGAAGGTTGGGGGACGGTGGCGGTTGGGGGGGAAGGTTGGGGTCAGTAGCGGTTAGGGGGGGAAGGTTGGGGTCGGTGGCGGTTGGGGGGGGAAGGTTGGGGTCGGTGGCGGTTGGGGGGAAGGTTGGGGGACAGTGGCGGTTGGGGGGGAAGGTTGGGGTCGGTGGTGGTTGGGGGGAAGGTTGGGGGACAGTGGCGGTTGGGGGGGAAGGTTGGGGGTCGGTGGCGGTTTGGGTAAAAGGCTGGGGAGGTGGCAGGTGAGGGAAAGGTTGGGGTTGGTAGCGGTTTTGGGGGAAGGTTGGAGTCAGTGGCGGTTGGGGGGGAACGTTGGGGTCGGTGGCGGTTGGGGGGGGGTTGGGGGAAGGTGGCGGTTGGGGGGGAAGGTTGGGGGACGGTGGTGGTTGGGGGGGGAAGGTTGGGGTCGGTTGGGGGGGGGGTTGGTGGCGGTTGGGGGGGAAGTTTTGGGTTGGGGATGAAGGCACAATCCGACTCTCAGTGACGGCCCTCTCTCTGGCGGTGAACAGAAATGAAGCAGTTGGCGGGAGCAGACGGACTCGTTGTGCTGATTGGCGGTCCTGGAAGAGGACGCGCTCGTGTTTTCTGATTTCAATCGCCACTTTTGCTCTTTTTTTTTTCTGACAGCCAACAAGGCCGACGACAACATCTCTCATCTGCGATAAAGGGGAGAAATAAAGGGTTAATGTTCCGTTATTAGCGCAGGCTGCCATCCCCTGCCCGCGGCGCGGGCTCTGCGCGGTTGGTCTTAGCTGTAACAGGGGGTAGTCGGTATAAAGCTGATAAGATGTGTCTGCCGCCTGCCAAGTTGTTTCTGCGCCAAGTGCTCATCTCTCTGGGAGCCAGGGCGCTGTGTGTGCCAGACGCGGGAGGAGGGCACCTTTCCCAGGGTTTACCCACAATACCGTCTGCTGCAGCGGTGAGTGAGATTGTGTATATGTCAACACCATCTGCTGTAGCATCTTGAAGAAACGATCGCTTGGTGGAGGGGCGGAAGGCGTAAAAACTTGGTACGTTGGGCCTCGTATAATGCTGGAGGAACCCCTAACCTTTTTCTGTGCTTCATTACAGTTTTTCATATTACAACCCTATGCGGTGAAGTCTTCAATGCTTCCTCTGCTCTTACTGTGAAGAATCCTTCCAAAAATGATGGTAAAATTTTCCTTCCTGCATAGGTAATAATGCCCCATTCTTCTATATGACTGCGGATACATTTAAAGTGCACCTTTAATTAGTTTTATATTGTATTGCTCCACTTTTTATCATTAAAAAGTGTCCTAAATCTTCAGTCAGTGTCTGTGCCTAGGCTGAGATGATGTCATCAGTCTGCTGCAGGCAGGAGTAAGCATTTCCTCAGTCTCCCCCCAATGATCAAACTGCAACTTAGCATGCTAGGTTACAGTAGCAGTCAGCATCCTAGCAGCTAAAGATGCTAAGCGGCAGGAGCCACCTGCACCCTAGCAACCAAGGATTCTAGGTGGCTGGAGCAGCCTGCCTCCTAGCAACCAAAAATACTAAGCTTCTAGAGATGCCAGCATCCTAGCAATGTGGAGCGCTAGGTGGCAGAAGCTGCCTGCATCCTAGCAACTGACGACACCAAGTGTCAGGAGCTGCCTTTATTCTACTACCTACAGTATGAGCCACCTACATCCTAGCAACCAAGGTCTTTAGGTGTAAGGAGCAGCCTGCGTCCTGGCAGCCAAAAACACTGAGCTGCAAGAGATGCCAGCGTCCTAATAATCTAGAGTATTAGGTGGCAGGTGACACCTGCATCCTAGCAACTGAGGACTCTAGGTGGCAGGAGCTGCCTGCGTCCTAGCAACTGAAAACCCTAAGTAGCGGGAGCCACTGGTATCCTATCAACTTAGGGTGCTAGGTGGCAGGAAATGTCTGCATCCCAGCAACCAAGGAAGCTAGGCAGCAGGAGCTGCCTGCATCCTAGTAACCAATGACACTGCCTGCATCCTAGTAACCAATGACACTGCCTGCATTCTAGTAACCAATGACGCTGCCTGCATTCTAGTAACCAATGACACTGCCTGCATCCTAGTAACCAATGACACTGCCTGCATTCTAGTAACCAATGACGCTGCCTGCATTCTAGTAACCAATGGCGCTGCCTGCATCCTAGTAACCAATGGCGCTGCCTGCATCCTAGTAACCAATGGCGCTGCCTGCATCCTAGTAACCAATGGCGCTGCCTGCATCCTAGTAACCAATGACACTGCCTGCATTCTAGTAACCAATGACACTGCCTGCATTCTAGTAACCAATGACGCTGCCTGCATTCTAGTAACCAATGACGCTGCCTGCATTCTAGTAACCAATGACGCTGCCTGCATTCTAGTAACCAATGACACTGCCTGCATCCTAGTAACCAATGACACTGCCTGCATTCTAGTAACCAATGACGCTGCCTGCATTCTAGTAACCAATGACGCTGCCTGCATTCTAGTAACCAATGGCGCTGCCTGCATCCTAGTAACCAATGACGCTGCCTGCATCCTAGTAACCAATGGCGCTGCCTGCATCCTAGTAACCAATGGCACTGCCTGCATCCTAGCAAATTGGGCACATTTGTACTGTACATTGTATGCATGGAATGTAAACCAAATGTCACATGCATACAGTGTACAGACAATATTTTACGCAGGATCCTGTTGCCAAAGTTATATGCCTGTGTGCATGAGCCCTACTTTAGATGTGGAGTGCATACAATGTACAGTGCTTGTTGCTAGGATGCAGGTGGTGTCTTTGGTTACTACTAGTTCCCAGATCCGCTTCTCATGCAAACTGATAGAGAAGCTCGGTCATGGTTGCTGAGTAGAGAAGGTATAGCACTGACATGCCCCCTCTTGAGCCAGTGTCCTGCATGAGCCTGTTTTCAGATAATGTGATCCTCCTGGTAATGTCCTGCGTGGTCAGCTTAAAGGAATTAAAAAAGTATCTGGCGGATTCTGAACATTTCCGATGGGGGCATCTCAGGAGTTTGGAAGAAATGCTCTACAGGTCTGATCCCTCTATGATGTAGAACAGTGGTCTCCCTTTGCTTGCCTTTATCCAGCTCTTGGGACACTATTCCTTCCAAAGATAGCAATGATGGGGCACTATTCCTTCCAAAGATAGCAATGATGGGGCACTATTTCTTCCAAAGATAGCAATGATGGGGCACTATTTCTTCCAAAGATAGCAATGATGGGGCACTATTCCTTCCAAAGACACCAATGATGGGGCACTATTCCTTCCAAAGACACCAATGATGGGACACTATTCCTTCCAAGGATACCAACAATGGGGCACTATTCCTTCCAAAGATACCAATGATGGGGCACTATTCCTTCCAACGATACCAATGATGGGGCACTATTCCTTCCAAAGACACCAATGATGGGACACTATTCCCTCCAAAGATACCAACGATGGGACACTATTCCTTCCAAAGATACCCATGATGGGACACTATTCCTTCCAAAGATACCAACGATGGGACACTATTCCTTCCAAAGATACCCATGATGGGACACTATTCCTTCCAAAGATACCAATGATGGGGCACTATTCCTTCCAAAGACACCAATGATGGGACACTATTCCTTCCAAAGATACCAATGATGGGGCACTATTCCTTCCAAAGATACCAATGATGGGGTACTATTCCTCTGACTGACACCAAAGATGGGGCACTATTCTTCCCACTGACACCAAAGATGGGGCACTATTCTTCTCACTGATATCAATGATGGGGCACTATTCTTCTCACTGATATCAATGATGGGGCACTATTCCTCCCATTGATACCAATGATGGGGCACTATTCCTTCCACTGACATCAACGATGGGGCACTATTCCTCCCACTGACACCAAATGTGGTGATATTTACTCCCACTGATGCCAGGAAAACTTCCGCTCCCACTGGCCGCAGTCCAGCCCCCCTAAAACCCTTTGTTTAGTAAGTTTGGAGACCCCTGATCTAGAAAATGTCCTATTCTGTAAAACCTGTATTAATCCACCACAAAAAACAGTGAGGGGGGGGCCCGGGGGGACAATGGGTAATGGGTAAGAAAGGCACAGAGAATACTTTTCTAATGTTTGTTTCAATATTGTATTAATAAATGTTTTAATGAATATATAAATGAATGGTTGCCTTTATCTAAGAACCTGGGTAAGGTTGGGTTCATATACACTAGTTTGTTAAAATGTATTGGGACGCCTGCCTTTACACGCACATGAACATTAATGGCATCTCAGTCTTAGTCCGTAGGGTTGAATATTGAGTTGGCTCCGCCCTTTGCAGCTATAACAGCTTCACCTCTTCTGGAAGGCCGTCCACAAGGTTTAGGAGGGTGTCTATGGGAATGTTTGACCATTCTTCCAGAAGAGCATTTGTGAGGTCAGGCACGGATGTTGGATGAGAAGGCCTGTCTCGCAGTCTCTGCTCTAATTCATCCCAAAGATGTTCTTGGGTTTGAGGTCAGGACTCTGTGCAGGCCAGTCAAGTTCCTCCACCCCAAACTCGCTCATCCATGTCTTTATGGACTTTGCTTTGTGCACTGGTCCAAATATTTTGGTGGAGGGGGGATTATGGGGGGGGGGGTTGTTTTTCAAGGGTTGGGCTTGGCCCCTTAGTTCCAGTGAAGGGAACTCTTAAGGCGTCAGAATACCAAGACATTTTGGACAATTTCATGCTCCCAACTTTGTGGGAGGAGTTTGGGGACGGCCCTTCCTGTTCCAACATGACTGCACACCAGTGCACAAAGCAAGGTCCATAAAGACATGGATGAGCGAGTTTTGGGTGAAGGAACTTGACTGGCCTGCACAGAGTACTGACCTCAACCCGACAGAACACCTTTGGGATGAATTCGAGCGGAGACTGCGAGCCGGGCCTTCTCATCCAACATCAGTGCCTGACCTCACAAATGCTCTTCTGGAAGAATGGTCAAACATTCCCATAGACACCCTCCTAAACCTTGTGGATGGCCTTCCCAGAAGAGGTGAAGCTGTTATAGCTGCAAATGGCGGAGCCAACTCAATATTGAACCCTACGGACTAAGACTGGGGTGCCATTAAAGTTCATGTGTGTAAAGGCAGGCGTCCCAATACTTTTGGTAATATAGTGTATGCGTTACGTGGGTGTTAAAAAGTCACTGACTTGGAACAAGTATTAGAGACAGCCGGGCAATTACCATTTTTAGGAGAGTTCAGCAATGTCGGTGTAAATCCTTACAAACCTTCAATATAGACCAATAGCGGACATCTCTGTAGGCACAGGGGGTTATGGGAAAGGGAAAAGG
>NC_133330.1:12022048-12047048 GCF_042186555.1 Aquarana catesbeiana
CCAAGAAATAGAAATGACGGGTCAAGATCCTCTAATGCACATAATGCATGCAATGTTCCCAAAAACACATTTACACAGCGAGAGCAAGGAGGAGAGAGAGTGAGGAGGAGAGAGAGCGAGGAGGAGAGAGCAAGGAGAGAGAGAGAGGTTGAACGAGGAGAGAGAACGAGGAGAGAGAGAGAGAGAGAGGGGGAGAAAGAGAGGGAGAGGGGGCTAGCGAGGAGAGAGGGGGGAGAGAGAGCAAGAGACAGAGGGAGGAAGGGGGAGAGAAAGAAAAAGACAGAGAGGGCGAGCGAGGAGAGAGAGAGAGAGAGAGAGAGAGAGAGAGAGAGAGAGAGAGAGAGAGAGAGAGAGAGAGAGAGAGAGAGAGAGAGAGGGGGGGGGGAGGGAGAGAAAGTAAGGAGGAGAGAGAACAAATAGAGAAAAAGGAGGAGAGAGAGAGAGAGAGAGAGAGAGAGGGAAGGAGGGAGGAGGAGAGAGAGCGTGAGAAAAAGAGAGAGCGCGAGGAGGAAAAACTGAGGGAGTGAGAGAGGGGAAAAGAAAAGACAGGGGGCGAGCGAGGAGAGAGAGAGAGAGAGAGAGAGAGAGAGAGAGAGAGAGAGAGGGGGGGGGGAGAGAAAGTAAGGAGGAGAAAGGAAGGAGAGAGAGGTTGAACGAGGAGAGAGAACAAATAGAGAGAAAGGAGGAGAGAGAAGAAAAGAGAGAGAGAGAGAAAAAGAAAGAGAGGGGGGAGAGAGAAAGAGAGGGCGAGTGAGGGGGAGGGGAGGGGGGGGGGAGAGAGGGAGGGAGAGGGGGGAGGAAGAGAGGGAGGGAGAGAGGACGAGCGAGGGGGGAGAGAGAGAGGAGACAGAGAGGGGAGAGAGAGAGAGGGGGGAGAGAGAGAGGAGACAGAGAGGGGAGAGAGAGAGAGGGGGGAGAGAGAGAGAGCAAGAGAGGGGGGAGAGAGAGAGGGGAGAGAGGGGGGAAAAAGAGAGAGAGGGAGAGAGAGAGAGAGAGAGAGAGAGAGAGAGAGAGAGGGGGGGGAAAGTAAGGAGGAGAAAGGAAGGAGAGAGAGGTTGAACGAGGAGAGAGAACAAATAGAGAGAAAGGAGGAGAGAGAAGAAAAGAGAGAGAGAGAACGAGGGGAGAGAAAAAGAGAGAGAAAAAGAAAGAGAGGGGGGAGAGAGAAAGAGAGGGCGAGTGAGGGGGAGGGGAGAGGGGGGGAGGAAGAGAGGGAGGGAGAGGGGGGAGGAAGAGAGGGAGGGAGAGAGGACGAGCGAGGAGGGAGAGAGGACGAGCGAGGGGGGAGAGAGGACGAGCGAGGGGGGAGAGAGAGGAGACAGAGAGGGGAGAGAGAGTGAGGGGGGAGAGAGAGCAAGAGAGGGGGGAGAGAGAGCAAGAGAGGGGGGAGAGAGAGAGAGAGAGGGGGGGAGAGAGAGAGAGAGGGGGGGGAGAGAGAGAGAGGGGAGAGAGAGAGGGGAGAGAGAGGGGGGAGAGAGAGAGAGAGGGAGAGAGAGAGGGGAGAGAGAGGGGGGAGAGAGAGGGGGAGAGGGGGGGAAAAGAGAGAGAGGGATAGAGAGAGAGAGGGGGGGGAGAGAGAGAGGGGGAAAAAGAGGGGGAGAGAGAGAGAGGGGGGAGAGAGAGAGAGAGAGAGAGAGAGAGAGAGAGAGAGAGAGAGAGAGAGAGAGAGAGAGAGAGAGAGAGGGGGAGAGAGAGAGAGAGAGAGAGAGAGAGAGGGGAGAGAGAGGGGGGAGAGAGAGAGAGGGGAGAGAGAGAGGGGGAGAGAGAGGGGCGCGAAGAGAGAGAGGGGGGAGAGAGAGAGGGGAGAGGGGGAGAGAGGAGAGGGAGAGGGGGGAGAGAGGGGAGGGAGAGGGGGGAGAGAGGGGAGGGAGAGAGAGAGAGGGGGAGAGAGAGAGAGGGGGGAGAGAGAGGGGCGGGAAGAGAGAGAGGGGGGAGAGAGAGAGGGAGAGGGGAGAGAGAGAGGGGGGGAGAGAGAGGGTGGGAAGAGAGAGAGAGGGGGAGAGAGAGAGAGGGAGAGGGGGGAGAGAGGGGAGGGAGAGGGGGGAGAGAGGGGAGGGAGAGGGGGGAGAGCGGGGAGGGAGAAAGAGAGGGGGGAGAGAGGGGAGGGAGAGAGGGGGGAGAGAGGGAGGGAGAGGGGGGAGAGAGGGGAGGGAGAGAGAGAGGGGGGAGGGAGAGAGAGAGGGGGAGAGGGAGAGGGGGGAGAGAGGGGAGAGGGAGAGAGAGGGGGGAGAGAGAGAGGGGAGAGAGGGAGAGAGAGCAAGAGAGGGGGGAGAGAGAGAGGGGGGAGAGAGAGCAAGAGAGTGGGGAGAGAGAGGGTAGCAAGGGGAGAGGGAGAAAGAAAAGGACAGAGAGGGCGAGCGTGGAGGAGAGCGAGAGGGAAAGAGGAAGGAGGAGAGAGGGAGGGAGAGAGGGCGAGCGTGAGAAAAAGAGAGGACGCGAGGAGGAAAAACTGAGGAAGGGAGAGGAGGAGGGAGAGAGGGAAGAGAGAAAAAGAATCCGGACTCAACTCCTATTTCCTTTTATTATCCTTCACCCAGAGAAATACAGATTATTTAAATTTGAACTTGAGGAGAGGAGGAGAGAGAGGGGGAAAAAAGCATGAGAGAGAATCAGAGGAAAACAGGAAAAGAGGAAGGGAGATGGATAAAAAAGGTAGGAAGGAAAGCAGGAGAGAGAGAGATTAGACACAGAGAATAGGATGGAGGAATGGATGGATGGATGGATGGATGGAGAAGAGAGATATAAAGGAGCGAATGAGCGGCTTCACACTGATCCGCTGTGCACTGGCCGCAGCGCAGTGTACTCGCGGTTTTCATGTTGGTTAGCTGCACCTTCCCATAGACCCTTTTTTGGTGCATTTTCTGGAAGCACATCCGGATATAATAGAACTCTATGGGATAGGCAGCTAACCCACACTGCGGTCAAAGTGTAAAGGCGCCCAGAGAGGGATAAACATAGGGAGGAAAAAATGGAGGGGTAAGGAGAGAAAAAGGGAGGGAAATAGAGGGTGAAAAGTAAAAATAGAAATGGGGAGAGAGAGAGGGGGGGGGGAGAGAGAGAGGAGAGAGAGAGAGAGAGAGAGGAGAAAAGGGGCACAGAAAGAAGGACACATGGATAAAGAGAGGATAGATCTGAGAAGGAGAGGTAATGGAGATAAAGTGGGGCATAAAAAAGAATGTGATAAACATCTGGAGGAAGACAGAAAAAGAATGAAGGTGATTAATAGATTCAAAGATGAGGAGTAAACATAGGGCGAGAGAGAGATACAGACAGGAAAAAATAGAGACATGACAAGAGAGATATGACGAAAAAGAGAAGGAAAAGGAATAAAGAAGGGAAAAAATAAGAAACAAATAAAGAAAGGACAAAAGAAGGGACAGGCAGACAAACAAAGTAGAGGAAGTAAAGAAAACAAATGGGAAGGAAGGGAAAAAAAAGGGAAAGGGGGAAGAAAAGACAGAACAATGAATACTAGGAAAAGAAAGAAAGGAAAGGAAGAAAGAAAGAAAGAAAGAAAGAAAGAAAGAAAGAAAGAAAGAAAGAAAGAAAGAAAGAAAGAAAGAAAGAAAGGAAGGAAGGAAGGAAGGAAGGAAGGAAGGAAGGAAGGAAGGAAGGAAGGAAGGAAGGAAGGAAGGAAAGAAAGAAAGAAAGAAAGAAAGAAAGAAAGAAAGAAAGAAAGAAAGAAAGAAAGAAAGAAAGAAAGAAAGAGGGACATCATGGAAAGAAAACAGAAGGAAAGAAAAGAGAGAAGAGAAAAGGAAAGAGTGAGATGGTGGAGAGGGAGAGATGGGGGAGACGATATGGAAGGAGGAATGGTGGAGATGGGTACAGAAGGAGGGATGGGGGAGACAATATGGAAGGAGGGATGGTGGAGACGGATACAGAAGGAGGGATGGGGGAGACGGGTATGGAAGGAGGGGTGATGGAGACGGGTACGGAAGGAGGGATGGTGGAGACGGGTATGGAAGGAGGGATGGTGGAGACTCGTACGGAAGGAGGGATGGTGGACACGATATGGAAGGAGGGATGATGGAGACGGGTATAGAAGGAGGGATGGTGGAGATGGGTACGGAAGGGGGGATGGTGGAGATGATATGGAAGGAGGATGGTGGAGATGAGTACGGAAGGAGGGATGGTGGAGATGACTACGGAAGGAGGGATGGTGGAGATGAGTACGGAAGGAGGGATGGTGGAGATGAGTACGGAAGGAGGGATGGTGGAGATGAGTACGGAAGGAGGGATGGTGGAGACGGGTATGGAAGGAGGGATGGTGGAGACTCGTACGGAAGGAGGGATGTGGACACGATATGGAAGGAGGGATGATGGAGACGGTATAGAAGGAGGGATGGTGGAGATGGGTACGGAAGGGGGGATGGTGGAGATGACTACGGAAGGAGGGCTGGTGGAGATGAGTACGGAAGGAGGGATGGTGGAGATGGGTACAGAAGAAGGGATGGTGGAGACGGGTACGGAAGGAGGGATGGTGGACACGATATGGAAGGAGGATGGTGGAGACGGGTATAGAAGGAGGGATGGTGGAGATGGGTACGGAAGGGGGGATGGTGGAGACGATATGGAAGGAGGGATGGTGGAGACGGGTATAGAAGGAGGGATGGTGGAGATGGGTACGGAAGGGGGATGGTGGAGACGATATGGAAGGAGGGATGGTGGAGATGAGTACGTAAGGAGGGATGGTGGAGATGGGTACAGAAGAAGGGATTGTAGAGACGGGTACGGAAGGAGGGATGGTGGAGACGGGTACTGAGGGAGAGATAGTATGAGTGACGCCTCTCTATCACGGCGGAGAGGATCAAGAGAGGACTCTGGGGGGTGGATTAGAAGCGGTGGGCGGACGGGGAACATCCGAGTACCAGCCGGCATGAGAAATGCCAGGGGGAAGGTAGGGAAGAGCAGGAGAAGACGGGGGGGGGGGGGGGGCTCAGTGGGAGACAAGGTGTGAAATCGGCAGAATGCTGCATGAGAAATGGCCTAATTCTGAGCCGGCCGTCCATGGCGCCGTACTGAGCGATTATCAGCAGTGTCAGCACGTGATGGCTTCATCTCACACCAGCCTGCCTGTGTCAGGGAGCCGATCGGTGGGGCCCAGCACTGTTCTGGGGTCCCTCACCCTTTTTTATATAATCTTGTGTGTCCCATGTAGAGTCGTCTATTCCTTTTAATGGGCTGCCCTACACACAAGAGAATAAAAAAGCCCTTGAACCTTGGCCAAAATCACGTCAAAACACAAACCTTAGCAGATGTGCGGGGGGGGGGGGGTCTATTTAACAATGAATGGCACTGCTGCACATTTGTCCGCTTGTTTGCGTGTTGGGAAAGTGCGCCATTTTTGCAAGGTGTGAACCTGGCCTAAACGCATTCCTTAACCTCATCAGGTGCATTTTTTTTTTAAAAGCAGCTAATATAAGAGCCTGAATCTGTCCTTCTGTTTCCATGAATTCCTTGCACAGCAGAGTGGGAAGAGGAGGAGGGGCTTCACTTGGAGCCAATCAGATCTTGCTGCATGCACATGTGCTGACAGGAGGAAAGAGCAGAGGGATGAGTTCATGGATGTGCTGCTCCTCCTCCATCGTCCAATCAGAGGGCTCGGGGCGTGTTCTTGGCTGAGCTCTGTTGCTGCAGGGTTGGTCAGCAGTTTTGATGCACTTTTTGGCGGCGGGGCGGCGATCAAACCCTTCAACAAGTGAGACCACACCCACTTTAAACGCCCCCACCCACTTTCTAAATCCTCCCTCCGGCCGTCCCTTCAGTCTTGCACAGGTTGTAGCGGCTCCTCTCCTGGACTGAGATGGCTTCCTCTGATTTCACCGCACACTGTGAGCTTCTCACCATGTGCATTAGAAGCTGCAGCAAGTCAAATAAAGCCCCGCCTCATTTCCTGGCTTGAGGATGTCCCTGTCCCTGGCTCTGCCCCTTTTAATCACTGGATTTCAGTTCCTTCAATCACGGAGGCTCAGAATCACATGTGGGCGTTACCTATGCAAATACAGCCTTGCCTGGGAACGCCCATTCCTCCAGACTGACTCCCACCCATCAAGGCATTTTGAGATTTGCATAACTCCTCCCACTGCTTGCATCAGAGTGGAGGGCTCCTGGGAGGAGTACTGAGGCAGGGCCAATCACGGAGGCTCAAAATCACATGTGGGCGTTACCTATGCAAATACAGCCTTGCCTGGTAATGCCCACTCCTCCAGGCTGACTCTCAAGGCATTTTGAGATTTGCATAACTCCTCCCACTGCTTGCATTAGAACGGAGGGCTCCTGGGAGGAGTACTGAGGCAGGGCCAATCACGGAGGCTCAGAATCACATGTGGGCATTACCTATGCAAATACAGCCTTGCCTGGTAACGCCCACTCCTCCAGGCTGACTCTCAAGGCATTTTGATATTTGCATAACTCCTCCCACTGCCTGCATCAGGATTGAGAGCTCTTAAAGGGCTTATAACCCCTCCTCCATCATATGCATTAAGGTTAACCTGAGCCCTGGAATTTCCCACGGCGGGGACACACTGTCCCTCTGCCCGGGGTTCTCGGCTCTTGATTGGATAGATTGATAGCAGCGCAGCCATTGGCTCCCGCTGCTGTCAATCAAATGCAATGACGCGGAGCCGGGGGGCGGGGCAGAGTCCTGTATTCGGTGTCTATGGACTCGGGAGCGCGCCCGCAAGGTAACCCCTCCCCCCCGGGAGGCCGCTTCTCCAAGGGGGTTATACGATGTGGGGAGGAGCCACGAGAGCCACCGGGGGGCCCCCAGAAGACGGTGTTTAGGGCCACTCTGTGCAAAACAAACTGCACAGTGGAGGTAAAGTATGATATGTTTGTTATTTAAAAAAATAAATAATAATAATAAAAAAATCGAAGCTTTACAATCACTTTAAGAGCAGGAAGATATCCCCCGGCCAAGCCCCTCCCACCAGCCATGATCCGCCTGCATTGCATAGAGAAGCACAGAGTTCCAGTGATGACATCATTGCAACTAAAATAAAGGATGGAATGAAGACGGAAAGGTTATATTTTATCGGTGGGGGGAAAAAGAAAAAAAGAAAGGCGACCTGAATACGTTATGAGGAAACGTAATCTTGCAGAAAGTCATTTATTATTATTATATTATCACAGATCAGTTTTACATACGATGTGGCGCTGCGCAGCGTTTTCCTTGGAGCGGCGGGTCGATGTATAAGCTGCCCCCTCCCCCCCCGGTCCCCCCCCGCCGGTCCCCAGCTCCTCCTCGCCTTTGTGCCGCCACGCAGCCTCCGCCGGCAAACAATGCAAAATAAATAAAAACAAGTCTGGATTTGAAGAATTAAAATTATAATGAAAACAAAGCTACTAACCAGTAATTAGCGGGGCGGGGGAGGGACGGGGCCGCATTGTCATTATTAATTAACATGCGCGGAGATTAGACCTGAGAGGGATTTGCTGAACTCCGTTCCTTGGGAGCCGGGAAGGATTTGTGCCAGAGGAGAGCGCTGCCGCTGCTTCATACCGACTGGCGGCTTTAGGGGGTGGGCAACGAAAAAGCCAGCCGTGCATCTGATAGGGGGGCGCCTAAAATGAGGTTCCGGGGCGCATTTCGCATGCAATGCGTTCCCGGGGGGGGGCGGGGGTGTCAGCTGCTGCGTATGGTGTGCCGGCGGCATTGGCTCTTTGGGGGATCGTTATCAAAATTACAGCCAATCGCCAGTGGTGGCTGGTGCTCCAAATTTATTGGGGGCGCAAACTGAAAAATACTGAGACCCCCCATCAAACACAGCCACTGTGCCCTTCATATGCAGCCACTGTGCCCTTCATATGTAGCCACTTGTGCCCATCAAATGCAGCCACTGTGCCCTTCATACGCAACCACTGTGCCCTTCATACGCAACCACTGTGCCAATCATACGCAGCCACTGTGCCCTTCATACGCAGCCACTTGTGCCCATCATATGCAGCCACTTGTGCCCATCATATGCAGCCACCTGTGCCCATCAAACACAGCCATTGTGCCCTTCATACGCAGCCACTGTGCCCTTCATACGCAGCCACTGTGCCCTTCATACGCAGCCACTGTGCCCATCATACGCAGCCACTTGTGCCCATCATATGCAGCCACCTGTGCCCATCAAACACAGCCATTGTGCCCTTCATACGCAGCCACTGTGCCCTTCATACGCAGCCACTGTGCCCTTCATACGCAGCCACTGTGCCCATCATACGCAGCCACTTGTGCCCATCATATGCAGCCACTTGTGCCCATCATATGCAGCCACTTGTGCCCATCATATGCAGCCACCTGTGCCCATCAAACACAGCCATTGTGCCCTTCATACGCAGCCACTGTGCCCTTCATACGCAGCCACTGTGCCCATCATACGCAGCCACTTGTGCCCATCATATGCAGCCACTTGTGCCCATCATATGCAGCCACTTGTGCCCATCATATGCAGCCACTTGTGCCCATCATATGCAGCCACCTGTGCCCATCAAACACAGCCACTGTGCCCTTCATACGCAACCACTGTGCCCATCATACGCAGCCACTTGTGCCCTTCATACGCAGCCACTTGTGCCCATCATACGCAGCCACTTGTGCCCATCATACGCAGCCACTTGTGCCCATCATACGCAGCCACTGTGCCCATCATACGCAGCCACTTGTGCCCATCATACGCAGCCACTTGTGCCCATCATATGCAGCCACTTGTGCCCATCATATGCAGCCACCTGTGCCCATCAAACACAGCCATTGTGCCCTTCATACGCAGCCACTGTGCCCTTCATACGCAGCCACTGTGCCCTTCATACGCAGCCACTGTGCCCATCATACGCAGCCACTTGTGCCCATCATACGCAGCCACTTGTGCCCATCATACGCAGCCACTTGTGCCCATCCTATGCAGCCACTTGTGCCCATCATTTGCAGCCACTTGTGCCCATCATATGCAGCCACCTGTGCCCATCAAACACAGCCACTGTGCCCTTCATACGCAACCACTGTGCCCATCATACGCAGCCACTTGTGCCCATCATACGCAGCCACTTGTGCCCATCATACGCAGCCACTTGTGCGCATCATACGCAGCCACTTGTGCCCATCATACGCAGCCACTGTGCCCATCATACGCAGCCACTTGTGCCCATCATACGCAGCCACTTGTGCCCATCATATGCAGCCACCTGTGCCCATCAAACACAGCCACTGTGCCCTTCATACGCAACCACTGTGCCCTTCATACGCAGCCACTGTGCCCTTCATACGCAGCCACTGTGCCCATCATATGCAGCCACTTGTGCCCATCATATGCAGCCACTTGTGCCCATCATATGCAGCCACTTGTGCCCATCATATGCAGCCACCTGTGCCCTTCATACGCAGCCACTTGTGCCCTTCATACGCAGCCACTTGTGCCCTTCATACGCAGCCACTGTGCCCTTCATACGCAGCCACTGTGCCCTTCATACGCAGCCACTTGTGCCCATCATACGCAGCCACTTGTGCCCTTCATACGCAGCCACTTGTGCCCTTCATACGCAGCCACTGTGCCCTTCATACGCAGCCACTTGTGCCCATCATATGCAGCCACTTGTGCCCATCATATGCAGCCACTTGTGCCCATCATATGCAGCCACTTGTGCCCATCATATGCAGCCACTTGTGCCCATCATATGCAGCCACTTGTGCCCATCATATGCAGCCACCTGTGCCCATCAAACACAGCCATTGTGCCCTTCATACGCAGCCACTTGTGCCCTTCATACGCAGCCACTTGTGCCCATCATATACAGCCACTTGTGCCCATCAAATGCAGCCACTTGTGTCCATCATACGCAACCACTTGTGTCCATCATGTGCAGCCTTTGTGCCCATCAAAAGCAACCACTTGTGTCCATCATGTGCAGCCTTTGTGCCCATCAAAAGCAAACACTTATGTCCATCATACGCAGCCACTTGTGCCCATCATATGAAGCCACTGTGCCCTCCGACCCCCACTCACGGCTCTGGCAGCACCCCCACCCCCGTGGGGCTCTGGCAGTACCAAGCCCCCCCCCAGCAAGCTCGGCTCTGGCAGCACCGAATCCAGTATCCTGCGCGCGGCTCTGGCAGAGGGGACTTACCTAGCAGCTCCTCCAGCGTGTCTTTTCCGCTCCTCTTCCTAAGCATCAGGCATCCAATAGGGTTGCCTGGTGCTTTGGCCAATCAGGAAACAGGTCTGACGTCCTGCCTACTGATTGGCGGCGAGGAAGGTTAGTGTGAAAATAGCGAAAATTAATTCACTATCGTCACACAATTGGGTGGGATCGGGGCGCACTCTCTGCACCCCGCGCCCACCCTATTTTGAAGCCTATTAGAGCCTCTGGCTCTAATCAGGTGCTTCAAAATACACCCCCTCCCACCCCCGCCACAGGAATCCAGGCGTCCGGCGTCCTGAAAGGGGCCGGGCACATGGATGTGGGGGCAGCTCACAGTGCACGGGCCGCCACTGCAATCGCACACATCGGCCAAAAACAATCCTCACCTTATGTAATTATCAATAAATTCCTGACATGACAGCAACAAGATCCGAAAATCTCCACCTTTTACCATTAAAAAGCCATTTTCAGCTCCAGTCTGTGACTTTGCCAAGGCTGAGATGATGTCATCAGTCTGCTGCAGGTAGGAGGAAGCATTTCCTCAGTCTCCCCTCCCCCAGTGATCAGACTGTACATTGTAACTTTGTAGAAGGAGGAGGAGTCATTTCCTCAGTCTCCCCTCCCCCAGTGATCAGAACGTACATTGTAACTTTGTAGCAAGGTGAGAGGCAGCAGCAGGGGGCTGATCTGTGACATGATTCTCAGTCCAAGTAGATGATGACCCTGAATGATACCCGAACAAAGATGGCGCCGTGCTTCTGGAGACAAGCTCTCCATGGCTGATCTGTAAGCAGAAACCTCTGCATTGCATGCAGCACATGAAGGGAAGGTCGGGCGTCACAGTGCAGCAAGTTTAAAGACTTATTACGTTAACTAATAATTGCTCAATCTGCGCAGGCTTTAGTATTATCCACTGAATATGAGTTGTGAGACCCCCCCCCTCCCCCGGTATAATACACAACCCCCATCATCCACCCAAAACTAAAGCCTCGGCTAGAAAACAGCCCCCCCCCCCTCCCCCAGCAGTATGTGCATCCGATGTATGACAAACAATGCCGACGCGTTCCGCTGGAGGAATTCCAAGGACGTGTCCCACATGTCACCGACACCCCCCGGGTCCCCCCCGCCGCTCATTAGCTCATCTGTTACACTGCTGGATTTTTAATCCAATTAAACCCGCCGGGCTGAGCTGATTGAGATGACAGACTGTCAGGCGGGACGGACTTTGTCACTAATGAGGGACAGAAATCGCAGAGCGTGCGTCCTGTGACCCCCACAGAGGACATTATCACTGCGTGTCACCGTACATCTCCCCTCCCCCCAGGGGACGGGGTATAAAAACATTGTCCCTCCATCTGCTCAGAAAACCCGTTTTATTAAACAGCCGCCAGAAAACGCGTCGCTCCGGGAAACGGCGAAACCTGAAATACAAATCTGTGCAATTCGATTCCTCTACCAAAGGAGATCTGCTCAGCCGGGCTTGTGATTCCGATCCCTCTGCTCAGCCGGGCTTGTGATCCCGATCCCTCTGCTCAGCCGGTCTTGTGATCCAGATCCCTCTGCTCAGCCGGGCTTGTGATCCAGATCCCTCTGCTCAGCCGGTCTTGTGATCCCGATCCCTCTGCTCAGCAGGGCTTGTGATCCCGATCCCTTTGCTCAGCAGGGCTTGTGATCCCGATCCCTCTGCTCAGCCGGGCTTGTGATCCCGATCCCTCTGCTCAGCCGGGCTTGTGATCCAGATCCCTCTGCTCAGCCGGTCTTGTGATCCCGATCCCTCTGCTCAGCCGGGCTTGTGATCCCGATCCCTCTGCTCGGCCGGTCTTGTGATCCAGATCCCTCTGCTTGGCCGGGCTTGTGATCCCTCTGTTCGGCCAGTTTTGTGATCCCGATCCCTCTGCTCAGCCGGTCTTGTGATCCAGATCCCTCTGCTCGGTCGGTCTTGTGATCCCGATCCCTCTACTTGGCTAGTCTTGTGATCCCGATCCCTCTACTTGGCTAGTCTTGTGATCCCGATCCCTCTGCTTGGCTAGTCTTGTGATCCCGATCCCTCTGCTCAGCCGGTCTTGTGATCCCAATCCCTCTGCTCAGCCAGTCTTGTGATCCCGATCCCTCTGCTCAGCCGGTCTTGTGATCCCGATCCCTCTGCTCGGCCGGTCTTGTGTTCTCGATCCCTCTGCTCGGCCGGTCTTGTGTTCTCGATCCCTCTGCTTGGCTAGTCTTGTGTTCTCGATCCCTCTGCTTGGCTAGTCTTGTGTTCTCGATCCCTCTGCTCGGCCGGTCTTGTGTTCTCGATCCCTCTGCTCGGCCGGTCTTGTGTTCTCGATCCCTCTGCTCGGCCGGTCTTGTGTTCTCGATCCCTCTGCTCGGCTAGTCTTGTGTTCTCGATCCCTCTGCTCGGCTAGTCTTGTGTTCTCGATCCCTCTGCTCGGCCGACGTTGGGCCCAGCCTTGGGGCAGAGTTTTAAGTCACTGACTTTTTGGGAAAAAATGTCTCCCCTTTTTAGAGGGCACTATTAATTATTGATACTCCTATACAGTATACTGTCGTACTACACTCCTGATGAGTGGCTGTAACGCCATGAAACGCGTCGAGTGCTATTAGATACCAAGATATATCTGGTTCCATTATGTATATATATTTTTTATGTATCCATTTTTTTTGTTTATGTCTATCATGTCAACTCATTACTTGTATATCATCCTATGAGCAGTATAATTTAAGTGTACATCATGTGACTAGCAATTTATTTGAACAATGTCTATTTAAGAGTTTGGTATGAATTTTAGATTATAATAAACTCATTTATATACATTATGTAATTATTACATTTTTAATTGATATGGCGGGCCTCGTTTAAAGTCCCAATTTCCTGTAACCTATATCAGGGATGGAGGCCTGCCATCTGGCTGTGCCAGGTCACACCCTTTTTAATTACACAGCCATTAATGTCTAAACCGCTGGCAACAAAAGTGAGTACACCCCTAAGTGAAAATGTCCAAATTGGGCCCAAAGTGTCAATATTTTGTGTGGCCACCATTATTTTCCAGCACGGCCTTAACCCTCTTGGGCATGGAGGTCACCAGAGCTTCACAGGTTGTCACTGGAGTCCTCTTCCCCTCCTCCATGATGACATCACAGAGCTGGTGGATGTTAGAGACCTTGCGCTCCTCCACCTTCCATTTGAGGATGTCCCACAGATGATCAATAGGGTTTAGGTCTGGAGACATGCTTGGCCAGTCCATCACCTTTACCCTCAGCTTCTTTAGCAAGGCAGTGGTGGTCTTGGAGGTGTGTTTGGGGTCATTATCATGTTGGAATACTGCCCTGCGGTCCAGTCTCTGAAGGGAGGGGATCATGCTCTGCTTCAGTATGTCACAGTACATGTTGGCATTCATGGTTCCCTCAATGAACTGTAGACCCCCAGTGCCGGCAGCACTCATGGAGCTCCAGACCATGACACTCCCACCACCATGCTTGACTGTAGACAAGACACACTTGTCTTTGTCCTCCTCACCTGGTTGCCCCCACACACGCTTGTCACCATCTGAACCAAATAAGTTTATCTTGGTCTCATCAGACCACAGGACATGGTTCCAGTAATCCATATCCTTAGTCTGCTTGTCTTCAGCAAACTGTTTGCGGACTTTCTTGTGCATCATCTTTAGAAGAGGTTTCCTTCTGGGATGACAGCCATGCAGACCAATTTGATGCAGTGTGCGGCGTATGGTCTGAGCACTGACAGGCTGACCCCCCACCCCTTCAACCTCTGCAGCAATGCTGGCAACACTCATACGTCTATTTCCCAAAGACAACCTCTGGATATGACGCTGAGCACGTGACCTCAACTTCTTTGGTCAGGTAGAGCAACAATTCTTTTTTTCAGATCCTCAGAGAGTTCTTTGCCATGAGGTGACATGTTGAACTTCCAGTGACCAGTATGAGAGAGTGAGAGCGATAACACCAAATTTAACACACCTGCTCCCCATTCACACCTCAGACCTTGTAACACTAACGAGTCACATGACACCGGGGGGGGGGGGGGGGGGAATGGCTAATTGGGCCCAATTTATTTTAACACTGCCCAGTCATTTTTTTCTTTCTTTATTTTATTTTTACACGGTCCCTTCAATTTTCTTTTCCTTATTTTATTTTTTATTTTTACACTGTCCCTTCAATTATTTATTTATTTTGATCACGCCCCTTGTAAAAAGGGATGACAGGTCCTCTTTATGGAGAGATCTGGATAAGAACTCTAAAAGCAAAAGATAAAAAGAAAAAAAAAAAAGAAAAAAAAGAAAAATGTTTATTTTGGTCCTAGACAGGAAGTGACGTCACAACGTCGATCCAGTCCACCAAGATCATAGATTACGATTGCATCAAAAACACCGGCTCTACACTTGTGCAATTGGTCATTCGACTCTGGAAATCAAAGTCACGGGACAAGTCGCACCCCATTCTATTCTATTTATTTTTTATTTTTACACTGTCCCTTCAATTTCTTTTCCCTTATTTATTTTATTTTTTATTTTTAAACTGTCCCTTAGTTTTTTTTAATCACATCCCTTGTAAAAGATATAAGGGATGACAGGTCCTCTTTATGGAGAGATCTATAAGAACCTTTAAAAGCAAAAAGATTAAAAAAAAAAAAAAAAAGTGATCTCTTGCCAAAAAAAATAAAAAAAAATAAATAATGTTTACTTCAGTCTGAGACCGGAAGTGACGTCACGTGACGATCGCCGGTCGGCGTGACTTAAAGTGGCAGTGACTTTTAAAACCTGCCTGCATTACTTTGATCCATAGAATGTAAAGCTGAATAAAAATCGTGCCAAAAAGTCGCATCAAAGTCACGGTCGAAAGCCGCACTGAAAAATCGTGCAACTTTGGAGACGCGCTAATGTGAATAGAGCCTCGGGCCCCGATCGAATGTTGCGTTGCGGGGGACGAGCGTTTTACATTTGCAATTCTGAAACTGCGATTTACGGTTGTTTCCGTGCGTCACTGCTCCCTTTTTGGGCGACAAGCTTAGCGCAATTTTTAAATGTGCCTTTTGCCGTGATTTTCGCACTAATCTGTCACGCGACGATCACGGCCAGAATCACACGCAGTTTGGGAGTTCCTTTAAAAAATAATGGCACCCAAAACGTGCATCCCGCGTTTTGCCGACAATTTGGAATTGCGCCGATTCTGCCCGCGATTCCATATCACCTAATGGGAACGCGGCCTAACGGGTTTTTTTTTTCTTCCTCCAAACGCCCCGTTAGGCGTCCTTGCACACGTAGGCAGTTACAGGCGTTTAGAGGAGGTAAAAAAAAAGTGTCAATTACGTTCAGGAGAGGAGCGTTTTGCCGCAAAAAAAAAAAGCCTAATGTGCCTAAGCGCTAGTCGCATTTAGCGCTTGAGCGTTCATTTATTCCAGTGGCCAGAATAAATTAATATTCTGGCCAATGGCATGAATAATCGAACGCCAGACGCTCAGTGCGCCTAAACGCGTTTGCAAAAGGGGAGGAGAAAGCAGTGTTAAAACCGCGCCCAAAGCTGCGTTTTGCGAAAGTGTCCGGGGGTGGGGGGTTAATCGTCCTGTGTGCATGAGGCCTCGGTGTGATTTACAGCGGCCTTGAGAATACGGTTGCGTCGGTTATCAGCGGCGGTTCTCCACGCGTCGGATACGAGGAACGCGCACTGATGAGAAAAGTTATTTTCAGATCCTCCTCGCTGCAGATTAATTCCCCTTAAAGTGCTTCGAGGAATTAACAAACAATGCGTCTGTGTGTTGATACAATGCGATTCCCGGAGCCGGCAGAGATAGAAGAGATACATCGTCTCCGCGGCCGAATCTTCCCGGCTTATCGCCGCTTGTTATTTCCTGCTCCTCAATAACGCCGATAATTAAATACGCTTCCAAACATCCCCGATCAGCCGACAATCAATTCACACCGCAACAAACAAAAAACCCCGACATGTTCTTATCAATCGTTTCCTGGCTGAACCATCGCACCGCGCCTTGGGATTACGCCGACCAACCTTCCATTAAAGGGCCGGAACTCAAAAAAGGTCCATTTCTACAGAGGGGCCCCCGATTCCCCTTCACATACACCAGAAGAGGGGTGGGCGACCTTTCTGAGGGCGAGATCTACCTGAACAACATGAAGGAAATCAAAAGATCCCCCGGGGGGGGGGGGGTGTAGGGGATGGGGGTAGGGGGTGTTGTCAGCGCCCTTTCAAAAAAATAAAATACAATAACTTGCAAGCCCCCAATAAAAGGACAACATGAAGAATACATAGTGTGTCACAGTAGTGTCCTCTGCCCCCCTTCACATCACTCCGCCCCCCCGCAGTAGTGTCCTCTGCCCCCTTTCACATAACTCCCACCCACAGTTGTATCCTTTGCCCCCTATACATCACCCCCTCTACAGTAGTGTCCTCTGCCCCCCTTTATATCCCCCCCCACAGTAGTGTCCTCTGCCCTCCTTTACATTACCACCCCACAGTAGTGTCCTCTGCCCCCCTTCACATCACTCCCCCCCCCACAGTAGTGTCCTTTGCCCCCCTTCACATCACTCCCCCCCACAGTAGTGTCCTCTGCCCCCCTTCACATCACTCCCCCCCACAGTAGTGTCCTCTGCCCCCCTTCACATCACCCCCCCCACAGTAGTGTCCTCTGCCCCCCTTCACATCACTCCCCCCCACCAGTAGTGTCCTCTGCCCCCTTCACATCACTCCCCCCCACAGTAGTGTCCTCTGCCCCCCTTCACATCACTCCCCCCACAGTAGTGTCCTCTGCCCCCCTTCAAATCACCCCCCCCCCCACAGTAGTGTCCTCTGCCCCCCTTCACATCACTCCCCCCCACAGTAGTGTCCTCTGCCCCCCTTCACATCACCCCCCCCCACAGTAGTGTCCTCTGCCCCCCTTCACATCACTCCCCCCCACCAGTAGTGTCCTCTGCCCCCTTCACATCACTCCCCCCCACAGTAGTGTCCTCTGCCCCCCTTCACATCACTCCCCCCACAGTAGTGTTCTCTGCCCCCCTTCACATCACTCCCCCCCACAGTAGTGTCCTCTGCCCCCCTTCACATCACTCCCCCCCCCCGCAGTAGTGTCCTCTGCCCCCCTTCACATCACTCCCCCCCCACAGTAGTGTCCTCTGCCCCCTTCACATCACTTCCCCCCACAGTAGTGGTCTCTGCCCCCCTTCACATCTCTCCCCCCCACAGTAGTGTCCTCTGCCCCCCTTCACATCACTCCCCCCCACAGTTGTCTCCTCTGCCCCCCTTCACATCACTCCCCCCCACAGTAGTGTTCTCTGCCCCCTTCACATCACTCCCGCCCACAGCTGTATCCTCTGCCCCCCTATACATCACCTCTCCCCCCCACAGTAGTGTCCTCTGCCCCCCTTCACATCATTCCCGCCCACAGTTGTATCCTCTGCCCCCTTCACATCACTCCCCCCCACAGTTGTCTCCTCTGCCCCCCTTCACATCACTCCCCCCCACAGTAGTGTTCTCTGCCCCCTTCACATCACTCCCGCCCACAGCTGTATCCTCTGCCCCCCTATACATCACCTCTCCCCCCCACAGTAGTGTCCTCTGCCCCCCTTCACATCATTCCCGCCCACAGTTGTATCCTCTGCCCCCCTATATATCAACCCCCCCTACAGTAGTGTCCTCTGCCCTCTTTACATGACACCCCCCCCCCCACAGTAGTGTCCTCTGCCCTCTTTACATCACCCCCCCCACAGTAGTGTCCTCTGCCCCCCTTTACATCACCCCCCCCCCACAGTAGTGTCCTCTGCCCCCCTTTACATCACTCCGCCCCCCCCCGCAGTAGTGTCCTCTGCCCCCGTTCACATCACTCCCCCCCGCAGTAGTGTCCTCTGCCCCCCTTCACATCACTCCCCCCCCCGCAGTAGTGTCCTCTGCCCCCCTTCACATAACTCCCCCCCGCAGTAGTGTCCTCTGCCCCCCTTCACATCACTCCCCCCCACAGTAGTGTCCTCTGCCCCCCTTCACATCACTCCCCCCCACAGTAGTGTCCTCTGCCCCCCTTCACATCACTCCTCCCCACAGTAGTGTCCTCTGCCCCCCTTTACATCACTCCGCCCCCCACAGTAGTGTCCTCTGCCCCCCTTCACATCACTCCCCCCCTCACAGTAGTGTCCTCTGCCCCCTCCACATCACTCCGCCCCCCACAGTAGTGTCCTCTGCCCCCCTTCACATCACTCCCCCCCTCACAGTAGTGTCCTCTGCCCCCTCCACATCACTCCCCCCCACAGTAGTGTCCTCTGCCCCCCTTCACATCACTCCCCCCCTCACAGTAGTGTCCTCTGCCCCCTCCACATCACTCCCCCCCACAGTAGTGTCCTCTGCCCCCTCCACATCACCCCCGCCCACAGTAGTGTCCTCTGCCCCCTCCACATCACTCCCCCCCACAGTAGTGTCCTCTGCCCCCCTTTACATCACACCCCCCCACAGTAGTGTCCTCTGTCTACAGACCCCGGAACTCAGCACAGGGATGGTGGGAACTCCTCATAATGGGCATCATATAAATAAAAGTTGGTTACCTTCAGCGCTCGCACTTTCTTGGCGAGGAGGGTCTCGATGTCACCTGCCACTTTTTCCACCAGTCTTCGAGGAATGTTCTCCTTCACCTCAAAGAGGTTCTTCTTCTCTCTGTAGAGCTGCAGAAGGACAATAAAGAGACGTGTCAGACAAGATGACGGGATACAGAACTTCCACTACATCATAATCTGACCTCTAAACTCCGCCATTCACATTACAACACATTGTAGAGATACAGAGAATTCATTCCTTGTATCCGATTTCCCACATCCGGGGAGAGGAAGAAACGATCGCTTTCCCTCGGGTGTCACTCGTCTCCCCCCAACACTCTCATCCCGTTCTCTCACTTTGCTGATCACAAACCGGCCAATGGCGGCTCAGAGGAGATACCTGTCCAAGCCGAGTCTGAGGAAATGCTTCCTCCTCCTCCTACAAAGTTACAATGTACAGTCTGATCACTGGGGGAGGGGAGACTGAGGAAATGACTCCTCCTCCTACAAAGTTACAATGTACAGTCTGATCACTGGGGGAGGGGAGACTGAGGAAATGCCTCCTCCTCCTTCTACAAAGTTACAATGTACAGTCTGATCCCTGGGGGAGGGGAGACTGAGGAAATGACTCCTCCTCCTTCTACAAAGTTACAATGTACAGACTGATCACTGGGGGAGGGGAGACTGAGGAAATGCCTCCTCCTCCTTCTACAAAGTTACAATGTACAGTCTGATCCCTGGGGGAGGGGAGACTGAGGAAATGACTCCTCCTCCTTCTACAAAGTTACAATGTACAGTCTGATCACTGGGGGAGGGGAGACTGAGGAAATGCTTCCTCCTCCTCCTACAAAGTTACAATGTACAGTCTGATCACTGTAGGAGGGGAGACTGAGGAAATGCTTCCTCCTCCTTCTACAACGTTACAATGTACAGTCTGATCACTGGGGGAGGGGAGACTGAGGAAATGACTCCTCCTCCTTCTACAAAGTTACAATGTACAGACTGATCACTGGGGGAGGGGAGACTGAGGAAATGCTTCCTCCTCCTTCTACAAAGTTACAATGTACAGTCTGATCACCGGGGGGGGGGGGAGGGGAGACTGAGGAAATGCCTCCTCCTCCTTCTACAAAGTTACAATGTACAGTCTGATCACTGGGGGGAGGGGAGACTGGGGAAATGCTTCCTCCTGCCTGCAGCAGACTGATGAAATCATCTCAGCCTAGGCAAAGTCACTGACCGGAGCTCAATTAGAGCGATTGATTCCCCACCAGCGAATGTTGGGTGAATATCACATGAACAGGCTGCGTCTCTCGCCTCGCTCCGATGGTCTGGCGATCTTTTCCTCGCTGAATTCTGACATTATTATGCCCGGCGCTGTGCCGCGTTGTTCGCCCGGGTATTTTGGCCGTGAAAGGCGTTCCCATCTCGGGAAGTGGCGAGGTATGTCCGGGATCAGCGCAGGTCTCGGCGCCTCGGGGCCCTTCTCCGTTTTGATGTCGCCGCCGCGCTCCTTTGATGTTCCTCCAGAGTCGGCGTGAGACGGGAGGCAGAGACCTCCCCACAGAGACTCTGCCGCAGGAGCAAAACGACATTCCGAAATCAAAAGCGTTTCCTCCTGCCGCCCTTCTGTCAGTAATTAACGCGAGTCTGAGCATCCAGCCGCCGCGCCTGAGACCCCCGCTGGGGGATGCGTTTCGCCAAGGTAAAAAAAAAAAAAAAAAAAAACTCCAATTTCCAGGAAAGGGGCCCTGAAGACGCTTTCCGCTCACCGGGGTGACAACAGAAAAAGTCCCCCCCCCGGGGTCACCCCAGGAACGGCGCTGTTCCTGCTATAGAACCATCTAAGGGCAGGGGCAATAAGGGGTTAACGCTCATCGTTCTGCAAATTATTTTCCAGCATCAGCCTGGCGCTCCTATTGCTGGCCTTAAGAAGAAAAATTGATGCCCAACATTAAAAAAAAAAATTAAAATATTAACTTTCCAGGTTCCAAGTTGTCTAAAAGTGGACCTGTCCTTAAAATGTACACAACCCATGATTTACCATCTGAGCAAAACCAGCTCCTCTACACATGGAGAAAGAAACATACTTCAAGCTTTCATTATGTGAGAGATACAAAGTAACATTGTTTATAAATATTGATCAGATGTTAGATAGAAAGATACAAACAGTATTACTTAGTATCTCTCTATCTAACGTCCGTACAATGTTTATGAACAATGTTACTTTGTATCTCTCCATCTCCTGTCTGTACAATGTTTATAAACAATGTTACTTTGTATCTTTCTATCGCACGTCTTATCAATATTTATAACGCAACATTGTTTATAAACATTGTACAGACAGGAGATAGAGATACAAAATAGCATTGTTTATAAACATTGTACAGACGTTAGATAGAGAGATACTAAGTGATACTGTTTGTATCTTTCTATCACACGTCTTATCAATATTTATAGACAGTATTACTTAGTATCTCTCTATCTAACGTCTGTACAATGTTTATAAACGTTAAATGTTACTTTGTATCTTTCTATCGCATGGCTTATCAATATTTAAAATGTAACATTGTTTATAAACTTTGTTAAGACAGGAGATAGAGCGATACAAAGTAACAATGTTTATAACTGTTGATCAGACATTAGATAGAGAGCTGCAAAATAACATTGTTTATAAACATTGTTGAGACAGAGAGATACAAAGTAACAATGTTTATAACTGTTGATCAGACATTAGATAGAGAGCTGCAAAATAACATTGTTTATAAACATTGTTGAGACAGAGAGATACAAAGTAACATTGTTTATAAACATTGATCAGACAGGAGATACAGAGATACAAAGTAACATTGTTTATAAACACTGATCAGACGGGAGATAGAGAGCTACAAAGTAACATTGTTTATAAACATTGATCAGCTCATTCGATTTTATAAATAGTTCAATGCTTCAATCTAACCGAAGACCCCTTTCACACCGAGGCGTTTTTCAGGCGTTTTAGTGCTAGAAATAGCGCCTGTAAAGCGCCTGAAAACCGCCTCCCGTTCATTTCAATGGGCGCTTTCACACTGGGGGGCGGGGCCCTTGTGGGACGGTCGGAAAAGTCCTGCAAGCAGCATCTTTGGGGCGGTTTGGGGACGTTGTCTACAGAACTCCAGAGACGCCCCCCACACACTGCAATGAATGGGCAGCACTTCCGAAGCGCCTGAAAAGCGATTTTAGAAGCGCCGGAACACGGGAGTTTTTAACCCCTTTTTTGCTTTACCGCTAGCGGCCGGCGCCTTCACTGTATAATAAAAGAGAAATGAAAACATTTGTGGAATTGTTTACAATTGCGTTTTTTTTTTTTTTTTTTAGACAGAATTGCAAATGCCGCCAAGGAGGACTGGGAAAATCTCTGATCTTTTTTTGATTTAAAGGTTTAAAACTATGTGACGTATCGAACATTCAATCCTATTCATCCCTTTCATTCCGCATCCAATCTCAAGTCGATCAGTAATCGGTCAGTTTATTCGATCACTGATCACATTTTTGCCACCTGAGACTGATTTCACTTTTTAAAAATGTAAAAAAAAAAAAAAAAAAAGAAAGAAAAAAAATTAAAGTAGTTCAGGAACCCCTTTTTAAAGAAGCTGCGACTTTAGTCGCATAGATTGGAATGGGTGCCCCTGAAATAAACGGGTTTCGATCGAGCCTGAAGCTGAATTTGGGAGGCGAATGAAAAACGGACAAAAACCTGAATCCTGGTTCCTCCATAGAGCTGAGCCGGGGAAAAAAAAAAAAAAAACCTGAAACCTCTCTTTTTTGAGGTTCTCGTTTTTCCCGGAGCCCTGATCGCACTGCCGCAAACGATCGCTGGGCTGATAACAGGAATGTAATCTGTGTGTATTAACAGACGGTAGCAGGTGCGCCGTGCCCAAAGTGGGGTCCCAATTTTTTTTGCAGTGTCCTGTCACCTTAAATAGCCACCCCCCCCCCTCCCCTCCCCCGCACATTACAAGCTATTTATAGGGCACAATCAGTATTTTCTCCCCGGTGGTGACAGCCTAATCAGCAGACTGGAGGTACCTGCAGACCCGGGGAAGGGGATCTGCCGGACGCAATGTGCTGACTGGACGGATTGTCTCGGGAATGAGGGCAGCGCGCACGGCGCAGATGTATGGCGGTTAAAGGAGAAGAGTCCTCCTTCCCGCAATGCCAGCTGATCCAACACTTTCCATACTTCCTGCAACAAATACGCAAGTCAGGACTTCACTGGCCGCATGCTTGTGAAGGTATGGAGGCCGGCGACAACCCGAAAAGAAGCAAAGTCAGCAAGAGAAGGATTCCGTACTAAAGAGGACCTGTCAAGGCGGAGGCTTCCCGTCAGCTCGGTATTGGTGGCCTAGATACCTATCAAAATGATCGATCAATCGATCGATGGGACAGAACTGATCAATAATAAAAATCGTAAACCAAAGGCCCTCCGCTATTTCATTGATTCGGACTTAAGATGATCGGTTGCACTTGAATTTTATCTATCATTTCTGATTGATGGACGGGTATCTGCGTGTCTGTCTGAGATCCTATAGTCATTCCGATCCAGGGGCGGACTGCCCATTCGGGCACCCGGCACTGCCCGAGGGCCCCATGCCACTAAGGGGCCCCATCAGGGTTGCCAGCCTCAATAAAACCAGGGACAGTATGTAAAAATCCGCCTCTCCAGTACCTTTTCAGTGTGTGTGTGTATTCTGTGTGTGTATATTGTGTGTCTGTGTGTGTATACTGTATGTGTGTGTGTGTGTATATACTGTGTGGCCCCGTAATCTGTTGCCTGGGGGCCCCATAATCTTCTCCTATTGCCCGGGGGCCCCATAATCTCCTATTGCCTGGGGGGCCCCATAAGTTGTCAGTCCGCCCCTGTTCCGATCAATTAAAAAACGATCGCGCCAATGAGATCGGTAACATTTATTGATGGGATTTTCACGTACAGCAATACGGCGTGCGTTGAATCGTTCGGTACTGCTACGTGTATGGGCAAGTCAGGGCTAGAGCTGCACGATTCTGGCCAAAATGAGAATCACGATTTTTTTTTGCTTAGAATAAAAAGGTCACGATTCTCGCAACGTAAAATCTTTCACATTATACAAAAAAAAAAAAAATAGGTTAACTTTACTGGTTAGTTTTTTTTTTTTTTTTATGAATTAAAGTAATTTTTTCCCAAAAAATTGCATTTGAAAGACTGCTGCGCAAATACAGTGTTACATAAAATATTGCAACAACCACCATTTTATTCTCTAGGGTCTCTACTAAAAAATATATATACATATACATAATGTTTGGGGGGTTCTAAGTAATTTTCTAGCAAAAAAAAAAGATTTTAACTTGAAACCAACAAATGTCATAAAAGGTTTAGTGTTTTAAGTGATTAAACTTTCTTCATTTACACACAGTAGTTTATTCCATTGACAAATTGTTACAATGTTTATACTTCAGTTCCACTGTTAAAGAATGTTGTGATTCTTGGCAGACTGCCCGCTTTTTTTTTCTTCCTTTCTTTTGACAGCTGTGGCTTCAGAAGAGCAGAGAGAATTCTTTGCATAGACAGAATCGTGAAACACTTTAGTCAAGATCGCAACGGGGAACAAAAATCGCCATAACAATTCTTGACGATTAATTGTGCAGCTCTAGTCAGGGCTAGTTTTGCACCCGATGCATGTCGCAAAATCACGCGTTCCCGATACGCATAGAAGCGTTCTGCCCTTTAGCAGACATGCGACTGTGCCGTTATTCGTGCGCCGCGTGTTTTGCAGCGGCACAATTTTGGAAGAGGCCCCTTCCGTATTGTATTAGGTCACACGTGAATGGGGTGCCCCATTGAAATGAATAGGGTGCCCGACACGCGCTTCATGCCTGTATGATGGGAAGTTGGCCTCGGGGCGCTTCACTGACAGGTCATTGAACCAGTCCCTGCCCGCATTATACCTGAAAGACCGCTACAGCACTGGGGGGCTTACATGGCGTAAGGACTCGGCTGATCACAGATTTGGATAAAGAGCCAATCACAGTGGGCTCTTTACCGCGTGATCGGCTGTCAGCCAATGACAGCTGATCACAGGATGTAAACAGAAGCCGGTTATCTGCTTTTTTTCCCCCTCGCACTGACAGCAAGAGGAGAAAAGATGAAAGCCGATAACCAGCTTCAGTCCCAACATTGCCCACCAGTGCTGCTAATCAGTGCCACATACCAGTGCCTATCAGTGCTGCCTAGCAGTGCCCATCAGTGCCACCTATCAGTGCCACATACCAGTGCCTATCAGTGCTGCCTAGCAGTGCCCATCAGTGCCACC
>NC_133330.1:12052048-12075952 GCF_042186555.1 Aquarana catesbeiana
GAGTTCCCGGCGTTTGTAGATCGCTCCTCAACTCAACATGAGAAGCGATCTACACACTTTCATAAACAGGCACTCAGAGGAGAGCGATCTCCTCTGAGAATGCCTGAGAACTGAAAAGCGGTATTTTACCGCACTTTCATAAAAGGACACCTATAACCCTAACATAAAACCCCAACTCCAACCTTCTAACCTTAATCCTAATCCTTATGCCGCGTACACACGATCAGACTTTACGGCATACTTGGTCCGGCGTACCGGATTTCGTCGGACAATTCGATCGTGTGTGGGCTCCAGCGGACTTTGTTTTCTCAAAAGTTTGACCGACTTAGATTTGAAACATGTTTCAAATCTGTCCGACGGACTCGAGTCCGGTCGAAAAGTCCGCTCGTCTGTATGCTAGTCCGACGGACAAAAACTGACGCTAGGGCAGCTATTGGCTACTGGCTATGAACTTCCTTGTTTTAGTCAGGTGTACGTCATCACGTACGAATCCGTCTGACTTTGGTTGATCGTGTGTAGGCAAGTCATTCGGAAAGTCCGTCGTAAAGTCCGTCGAAAAGTCCGCCAGACAAAGTCTGCCGTAAAGTCCGCTCGTGTGTACGTGGCATAACCCTAACCTCAACTTTAATCCTAACCCAACTACAACCCTAACCCAACTATAACCCTAACCCTCTAACCCCAATTCAAACCCTAACCCCAACTTTATCCCTAACTGTAACCTTCAGACCCTAACTTAAACCCTAACTATAACCCTAACATAAAACCCCAACTCAAATCTTCTAACCTTAATCCTAATCCTAACCCTAACCTCAACTTTTATCCTAACCCAACTATAACCCTAATTCAAACCCTAACCCCAACTTAATCCCTAACTGTAACCTTCAAACCCTAAATTAAACCCTAACCCCAACTACATCTCTAACTATAACCATAACCTAAACCTTAATTCCAACCTTCTAACTTTAACCGTAACCTCTACTCTAACCCTAACCTCAATTTTTACCCTAACCCCTACTGTAACCCTAACCCTATAATCCTAACTTAAACCCCAACACCAACTATATCCTTAACTCTAACCCAAAAAACGTTGAGCCTGTAACCCAAATTTTAAGCCTCTAACCCTAACCCACTAATGCCAACTCTCTAACTCTAACCCTCTAATCCCAACCTTCTTATCCCAACCATCTCATCACCATCAACTCATCATCCAAACTTATACCTAAATCCCAACCTTTTAACCCTAAACCCAACTAAAACCCTAACTCTAACCCTGACTTAAACCCTAACTGTGGCTACTGAATATCCCTAACTCCAACTCCAACCCTAACCCTCCGACTCTAATCCTCGCCCACACTTTAACCATAACCTCAACTCTAACCCTTACTTTAACCCTCCAAACCCGAGTTAAACCCCAACCCCAATTATATTCCTAAATCTAACCCTCTAACCCTAACCCCTTAATGTTAGCTCTCTAACTCGAGCCCTCTAAACCCAACATTCTAACCCTAACTTAAACCATAACCCCAATCCTAACTCTACCCCAAATTTACCCTAGACCCAACTATATCCCCAACTCTAAACCTAACCCTCTAACCCAAACTGTAACTCGAACCCTCTAACCCAAACTAAACCTTCTAACCCCCTAACACTAACTTTTTAACGCTAACCCTCATACCCTAGCTTAAATCCTAACCCCAACCTTCTAACCATAACCCCAACTATATTCCTAACTCTAACCCTCTAACACAAACTTTAACACTCTAACCATAACCCACTAATGCTAACCATCTAAACCCAACCTTCTAACCCGAACTCTAAAACTAACTTAAACCATAACCCAAACCCCAACTATATCCCTAACTTTAACCCTCTAACGCAAACCTTAACTCTAAAGCCTCTAACCCAAACTTAACCTTCTATCCCCCCAAAAAACTAACTTTTTAACTCTTGCCCTCTAACCCTATTACCCTAACGTAAGCCCTAACCCCAATCTTCTAACCATAACCCGAACTCTAACCCTAACCCCAACTATAGCATATTCCAGACACTAACCCTCTAACACAAACTTTAACCCTCTAACCCTAACCCACTAATGCTAACCCTCTAAACCCAACCTTCTAACCCTAACTTAAATCATAACCCCAACCCCAACTATATCCCTAACTCTAAACCTAACCCTCTAACCCAAACTGTAACTCGAACCCTCTAACCCAAACTTAACCTTCTAACCCCCAACACTAACTTTTTACTCTAACCCTCTTACCCTAACTTAACCCCTAACCCCAACCTTCTAACCATAACCCCAACTATAACTCTAACCCCAACTATATTCCTAACTCTAACACAAACTTTAACCCTCTAACCCTAACCCACTAATGCTAACTCTCTAAACCCAACCTTCTAACCCTAACTCTAAAACTAACATAAACCATAACCCTTACCCCAATCATATCCTCTAACCCAAACTTAACCTTCTAACCCCCTAACACTAACTTTTTAGCTCTTGCCCTCTAACCCTCTTACCCTAACTTAAGCCCTACACCAAACCTTCTAACCCTAACTCTAACCATCCAACCCCTAACCCTAACTCCAGCTATATTCCTTACTTTAACCCAACCGTCTAACCCTAACCCCCTAACTTAAACCCTCTAGTCCTAACTTCCCCTCTCTAACCATTACTCTGACCCTCTACTTCTAACCTTCTAACCCCAAAGCCGGTGTGCTTAGCTGGCTGCCTGGAGTTCAGCTTTAAGATTCTACAACAATTTTCTGCAAATTCTGTGAAAATAATCCATTTCTCAGCACAAAGTGCCGGCACTGATCATGTTCCAGTCGGCGCACAAAGTGACAAATTTAAACATTTTTTTTTTGTGCCCATTTAAGGAAAGCTGGCATTTTCTGTTCCTGCAGAGGCGGAAGACGGCTCAGCCCCTGTCGGTGTAGCACCTGCGCTCAGTATAATTAGCGCATTTTTTCTGCATCGGCACACGATCTGAGGACAGCGAGAGACAACGTGATACTTCTGTATGGTGGTGGGGGGGAGATGCCAGCCGGGAAGGAAAAGGCACTCTCCTGCCTGCGTTCTGGTGGGATCTTGGCGCGTGGCACCCAGGGAGGTGACCCCATTAGCGATCGTGCCGCAATTAATAAAGCGAGGAAAGTGATTATGCGGCGGGTTGTCCGGTGATTGTCACCATGACGCTGCAACTGATCCACGTCGCCGAATATGAACAGAGATGTCAGGGGCTGCTGAATATTTCATTGTCGGCCTCAGCCGCACATTCTGCAAACTGGAGGAAGGCGGCAAAACCACTGATGCCCAATCTGGGGCCCCCCCGAGGTCAAGGGGCCCCAAGTTTTACCACTGTTCTCTCTTCTTTACCAATCACATTGTTATATTTTATCTTCTACAGCCTCGCCAACCGACCTTCGACCCCAACCGTCACCCTTCATACTTATAATACCGCCCTTTGCAGGCCACACGAGTCAGGAACTTGTGAAAAAGATGTAATGGCATTGATCTCTAGTGGTCTCCTGTAGTATGGCCCCAGTCTTCAACCACAGCTATAGAATGGACCCAGTCTTCAACCACATCCTGTAGCATGGCCCCAGTCTTCAACTACATCCTGTAGCATGGACCCAGTCTTCAACTACATCCTGTAGCATGGACCCAGTCTTCAACTACATCCTGTAGCATGGACCCAGTCTTCAACTACATCCTGTAGCATGGACCCAGTCTTCAACCACATCCTGTAGCATGGACCCAGTCTTCAACTACATCCTGTAGCATGGACCCAGTCTTCAACCACATCCCTTAGCATGGCCCCAGTCTTCAACCACATCCTGTGGCATGGCCCCAGTCTTCAACCACAGCTATAGCATGGACCCAGTTTTCAACCACATCCTGTAGCATGGACCCAGTCTTCAACCACATCCTGTAGCATGGACCCAGTCTTCAACCACATCCTGTAGCATGGACCCAGTCTTCAACCACATCCTGTAGCATGGACCCAGTCTTCAACCACAGCTATAGCATGGACCCAGTCTTCAACCACATCCTGTAGCATGTCCCCAGTGTCTGACAGTTCCTTGCAGCATGTCCCCAGTTTTCAACCACATTACAGTACGGCTTCAGTGTAACAGTCTACTGAACTATGTCCTCAGTCTCCAACCACAACTGTAACATGTTCCCAGTCTGACGGTCTCCTGCAGAATGGCCCCAGTCTCTAATTACAAATGTAACATGTCCTCAGTCTCTGACCTTCTCCTGCAGAATGTTCCCAGTCTAAAACCACAACTGTAAACTTGTCCCCAGTCTCTGACAGTCTTCTGTACTATGTCCCCAGTCTCCAACCACATCCTGTAGCATGTCCCCAGTCTCCAACCACGTCTTGCAGTATGTCCCCAGTCTCCAACCACATCCTGTAGCATGTCCCTAGTTTCCAATCATCTCCTGTAGCATGCCCCCAGTCTTCAACCAAGACCTGAGCATGTCCCCAGTCTCCAACCACGTCCTGTAGCACGTTTCCAGTCTGCAACCACATCCTGTAGCTTCTCCCCAGTCTCCAACCACATCCTGTAGCATATCCCCAGTCTCCAACCACATCCTGTAGCATATCCCCAGTCTCCAACCACATCCTGTAGCTTCTCCCCAGTCTCCAACCACATCCTGTAGCATGGACCAAGTCTCTGATAGTTCCTTGCAGAATGTCCCCAGTTTCTAACCACAATTGCAGTACGACCGCAGTCTGACCGTCTACTGATCTATGTCAGTCTCCAACCACAACTGTGACATGTCCCCAGTCTGATGGTCTCCTGCAGCATGGCCCCAGTCTCTAATTACAAATGCAGCATGTTCTCAGTCTCTGACCTTCTCCTGCAGAATGTCCCCAGACTAAAACCACAACTGTAAACTTGTCCCCAGTCTCCAACAGTCTTCTGTACTATGCCCCCAGTCTCCAACCACATCCTGTAGCATGTCCCCAATTTCCAATCAAATCCTGTAGCATGCCCCCAGTCTCCAACCAAGACCTGAGCATAACCCCAGTCTCCAACCAAGACCTGTAGCATTTCCCCAGTCTCCAACCACATCCTGTAGCATGTCCCCACTCTCCAAACACATCCTGCAGCATGTCCCCAGTTTCCAACCACATGCTGTAGCATGTCCCCAGTCTCCAAAAACATCTTGTAGCATGTTCCCATTCTCCAATCACATCCTGTAGCTTGTCCCAAGTCTCCAACCACATCCTGTAGCATGTTCCCAGTCTCCAAACACATCCTGTAGCATGTTCCCAGTCTCCAAACACATCCTGTAGCATGTTCCCAGTCTCCAAACACGTCCTGTAGCATGTCCTCAGTCTTCAACCATGTCCTGTAGCATGTCTTCAGTCTCCAACCACATATTGGTAGCATGTTGGTTGCAGAATGTCCCATCTTCAATCAAAATTGGAACACATTCCCAGTCTCTGATGGTTTCCTGCAGAATGTTCCCAGTCTCCAACCACAACTGTAGCATGTCCCCAGCCTCCTGCAGTATGTCCTCAGTCTCCAACCACACCTGTAGTATTGCCCCAATCTCTGACTGTCCCCTCTAGGCATGTCTGAGGTCTCTGTCGGTCTTCATTATATACTCAAAATCATGTGTGGCCCTTGGTGTTGTCAGGGGCCACAGTTGGGGACCCCTGTACCTTGTAAGTTGCCAAGCACTGCCCTACTGAATACAAAGATAAGAAAGCAGAGAGCTCTGTGAAGACGTCAGTTCTGGGTGAGGAGGTCGGCTTCCCACCTTTGTGATGCCTCAGCACATGTCCATTCACAGTACAGCGCCCATAAATGTGCCCCATAAATGTGCTTTGATTTAAGGCAGCCCAAAAATTTGAAAGACTGCCAGCGCAACTCTGCGCACCCCAGCTGCACCTGACCCTTTATAAGCAACACAGGTCACCAGTGCAGGGGGGCACCTCTGCCCACAGGTCACCAGTGCAGGCGGGCACCTCTGCCCACAGGTCACCAGTGCAGGCGGGCACCTCTGCCCACAGGTCACCAGTGCAGGCGGGCATCTCTGCCCACAGGTCACCAGTGCAGGCGGGCACCTCTGCCCACAGGTCACCAGTGCAGGCGGGCATCTCTGCCCACAGGTCACCAGTGCAGGCGGGCACCTCTGCCCACAGGTCACCAGTGCAGGCGGGCACCTCTGCCCACAGGTCACCAGTGCAGGCGGGCACCTCTGCCCACAGGTCACCAGTGCAGGCGGGCACCTCTGCCCACAGGTCACCAGTGCAGGCGGGCATCTCTGCCCACAGGTCACCAGTGCAGGCGGGCACCTCTGCCCACAGGTCACCAGTGCAGGCGGGCACCTCTGCCCACAGGTCACCAGTGCAGGCGGGCATCTCTGCCCACAGGTCACCAGTGCAGGCGGGCACCTCTGCCCACAGGTCACCAGTGCAGGCGGGCATCTCTGCCCACAGGTCACCAGTGCAGGCGGGCACCTCTGCCCACAGGTCACCAGTGCAGGCGGGCACCTCTGCCCACAGGTCACCAGTGCAGGCGGGCATCTCTGCCCACAGGTCACCAGTGCAGGCGGGCACCTCTGCCCACAGGTCACCAGTGCAGGCGGGCACCTCTGCCCACAGGTCACCAGTGCAGGCGGGCACCTCTGCCCACAGGTCACCAGTGCAGGCGGGCACCTCTGCCCACAGGTCACCAGTGCAGGCGGGCATCTCTGCCCACAGGTCACCAGTGCAGGCGGGCAGCCTTAGTGCATTGGAGGGCCATTCAATATAAAGGTCACTTCAATGCGCCGATGTGCACGCCACCGCAACACTCGGATATGTGCGCGCTCCGTGCATGTTGGGACTTGCGAGGAAGTGAACCGGGGATGAGCATGACACCCCAATAGTTTTTATTTCTATCTATGCCCACCTTGGGATGTCCCCACCCCCACCCACTTTTTTTCAGTTCCTATTACTCCACAGTTTATATCAGGGGTCTCCTAACTTTGTAAACAAAGTGCCAGTTTACTGTCCTTCACATTTTAGAAGAGTGGGACTAAGGCCAGTGGAAGTATAAAATGCCTGTAGAATGGGAGTAAAAAGGTTAAGGTCAGTAAGAGGAGGACTAGTATTAGTGGGAGGAATAATGCCCCATCATTGGTGTCAGAAGGAGGAATAGCACCCCATCATTAGTATTAGTGGGTGGAATAGTGCCCCATCTTTGGTGTCAGTGGGAGGAATAGTGCCCCATCTTTGGTGTCAGTGGGAGGAATAGTGCCCCATCTTTGGTGTCAGTGGGAGGAATAGTGCCCCATCATTAGTTTTAGTGAGAGGAATAGTGCTCCATCATTGGTATCAGTGGGAGGAATAGTCCACCCTCATTATTATTAGTGGGAGGAATAGTGCCTCATCTTTGGTATTAGTGGGAGGAATAGTGCCCCATCATTGGTGTCAGTGGGAGGAATAGTGCCCCATCATTGGTGTCAGTGGGAGGAATAGTGCCCCATTGTTGGTGTCAGTGGGAGGAATAGTGCCCCATTGTTGGTGTCAGTGGGAGGAATAGTGCCCCATTGTTGGTGTCGGTGGGAGGAATAGTGCCCCATTGTTGGTGTCAGTGGAAGGAATTATACCCCATTGTTGGTGTCAGTGGGAGGAATAGTGCCCCATTGTTGGTGTCAGTGGGAGGAATAGTGCCCCATTGTTGGTGTCGGTGGGAGGAATAGTGCCCCATTGTTGGTGTCAGTGGGAGGAATAGTGCCCCATTGTTGGTGTCAGTGGGAGGAATAGTGCCCCATTGTTGGTGTCAATGGGAGGAATAGTGCCCCATTGTTGGTGTCAGTGGGAGGAATAGTGCCCCATTGTTGGTGTCAGTGGGAGGAATAGTACCCCATTGTTGGTGTCAGTGGGAGGAATAGTACCCCATTGTTGGTGTCGGTGGGAGGAATAGTGCCCCATTGTTGGTGTCAGTGGGAGGAATAGTACCCCATTGTTGGTGTCAGTGGGAGGAATAGTACCCCATTGTTGGTGTCAGTGGGAGGAATAGTACCCCATTGTTGGTGTCAGTGGGAGGAATAGTACCCCATTGTTGGTGTCGGTGGGAGGAATAGTGCCCCATTGTTGGTGTCGGTGGGAGGAATAGTGCCCCATTGTTGGTGTCAGTGGGAGGAATGTATCCTTGTATCAATGAGAGGAGAAGTGCCCCAAGGGCCGGATAAAGACAAAGGGTCACATTTGGCCCGAGGGCCCCAGTTTGGAGACCGCTGGTCTATAGCATTAAACCAATACAAATGCAGGAGAGCCGGAGCCCCTCTTAATGGCCGGAGTAGGCGATACCCTCCCCTACCCCAACCAATCAGATTCCAGCTTCCAGCTCCGGAAACATCAGGATGGATCTGATTGCTCGGTGAGAGTGACAGACAGTCCTCGTTTCAGCCACCAGCACAATTATCTCAGCTGGATGGGCAGCGTGTTAAGAAGTGTCACTAATGTGCGCTGATTGCAGACTTCACGCTTGGCGCCTGCCCAGGACGCACGATGATAGTCCATCCATTTTAATGCGGCGGACGGACAAAGCGCGCCCGGCTACATAATTACAGCAAAGTGGCGGCGAAAAAAACTAGAGCAGATTTCGTGTTTAAACGCAGAATAATTTAGCAGGACAGCGGTGGGAGGGGGAGGGGTGGGGGGGCTTGCGACACGGCGATATCAGACCCGGATCTCCCCTCGCTTTACCGCCGCTCGCACCGAAATTATAAAGCGGCAAAATGGAGCAAATTACAGCTTGTAGGCCGCTGTATAATGAATCTGCAATCTGCAGCTCTCTGGATCCGCATTAATTGCTTCATAAGTGACCCCGGACAGCTGGATAACAGAGAATCACGGCACGCGTGGGGGGGGAGTCGGGCTCGGAAACGAGGGCGAGAAGTGGCGGGCTGCAGCAGATTAAACAGATGCGCAAGAGATGGGTTGAAAATAGACAACAACAAAGAGTGCGAAATGGAGGGCTGAAGAGGAGCGCAGCAGCTGAGAACTGGCTGTGTTGACGAATGTCTGACACAGATCAGCCCCCTGCTCCAGCCTCTCACCTTGACTTACTACAGAGTTACAACATTGCAGTATTTTCACGGGGGGGGGGGGGGGGGGGGGGGAGGGGCATCCAAGGAAAGGCTTCCGTTTGTCTGCTACAAAATTACAATGTACAGTCTGATCTTTAGGTGAGGGGAGACTGAGGAAATTCTTCCTCCTGCCTGCAGCAGACTGATGACATCATCCCAGACTAGGCAAAAATCACTGACTAGTGGGAAGCAGAAAGGCATTTTGTGGCCACCCCCATTTTTTTGTGGAGAAGGAAGTTAATGAGGTTACAGGAAGACGGTCTCAGCAAAGCAGAAGATGCTCCGCTGCGGTCATATCATATACGGAGAGCAGTGATTGGTGATGTACACAGCACCGGGTCAGAACTGGGGAAAGTTGACACCATTGTTTGGCATTTGAGCAAAACGGGGAATTCTGGGGAGGGGAGACTAAGGAAATGCATTCTCCTGCCTGCAGCAGACTGGTGAGATCACCTCTGCCTAGGCAACGTTACTGAGTTGCCTAGGCTTTTTAATGACAAAAGGTGGAGCTTTTCTGAACAATGATACTGTTGCTGTATATTGTGACATGTCCCAGATTTATTCATTGTACTTTTAAAGAACATGTATAAGCTTTGGCTGCAGAGCTAACAAGCCTAGGCAACATCACTGATTGGTGACCTCATCTCAGCCCAGGCAACGTCACTAACTGGTTACCTCATCTCAGCCTAGGCAAAGTGTCTGACCTGTGAACTTACCTCAGCCCAGGCAACGTCACTGATTGGTGATCTCATCTCAGCCTAGGCAATGTCTCCGAGTTGTGACCTCACCTAAGCCCAGGCAACGTCACTGATTGGTGACCTCATCTCAGCCTAGGCAAAGTCTCCGAGTTGTGACCTCATCTCAGCCTAGGCAACATCACTGACTGGTGACCTCACCTCAGCCTAGGCAACATCACTGACCGGTGACCTTATCTCAGCCTAGGCAACATCACTGACTGGTGACCTTATCTCAGCCTAGGCAACGTCACTGATTGGTGACCTCATCTCAGCCCAGGCAACGTCACTAACTGGTTACCTCATCTCAGCCTAGGCAACATCACTGACTGGTGACCTTATCTCAGCCTAGGCAACGTCACTGATTGGTGACCTCTCCTAAGCCCAGGCAACGTCACTGATTGGTGACCTCATCTCAGCCCAGGCAACGTCACTAACTGGTTACCTCATCTCAGCCTAGGCAAAGTGTCTGACCTGTGAACTTACCTCAGCCCAGGCAACGTCACTGATTGGTGATCTCATCTCAGCCTAGGCAATGTCTCCGAGTTGTGACCTCATCTCAGCCTAGGCAATGTCTCCTAGTTGTGACCTCACCTAAGCCCAGGCAACATCACTGACTGGTGACCTCCCCTCAGCCTAGGCAACATCACTGCCTGGTGACCTTATCTCAGCCTAGGCAACATCACTGACTGGTGACCTCACCTCAGCCTCGGCAACATCACTGACCGGTGACCTTATCTCAGCCTAGGCAACGTCACTGATTGGTGACCTCTCCTAAGCCCAGGCAACATCACTGACTGGTGACCTTATCTCAGCCTAGGCAACATCACTGATTGGTGACCTCATCTCAGCCTAGGCAAAGTCTCCAAGTTGTGACCTCAACTAAGCCCAGGCAACATCACTGACTGGTGACCTCACCTCAGCCTACGCAACATCACTGAGTTGTGACCTTATCTCAGCCTAGGCAACGTCACTGATTGGTGACCTCACCTAAGCCCAGGCAACGTCACTGATTGGTGACCTCATCTCAGCTTAGGCAAAGTCTCCAAGTTGTGACCTCAACTAAGCTCAGGCAACATCACTGAGTGGTGACCTCACCTCAGCCAAAGCAAAGTCCATGAGTGGTGACCTCATCTCAGCCCAGGCAACGTCACTGACCAGAATCCACATCCGGCAGAGATCCCACCACCTGCACGAGGAGGGTTATCAGGAGCAGCCAGAAGCTGCGACAGCTGATGCCATTTGCCCCACGCGGCTCTTTTATGGACTGTGGCCTCGATGACACTGAACTCGTGGAGAGTCTAGGATCACAATCTCAGCAGGAGCCCGCCATCGATCGCAGTCACTGAAGGGGAAGGAGTAATTTGCTGGCAAACATGGAAAAAGTCACCCATCCCAAAAACCTACCAAGAAAGATAAAAACGTTGAAGACCGCTCACTTTGTCTTTGGGGGTGCCGCTAATTCCTTTCCGCTCCGCGTCTTCACCCCGGAGTCCCCCTTTAAACGCCGCAATCCCTGAAAATGTGTTTGTTTTTTTTTTTCAGCGCTTCAATTTGCAGCAGCGGCACGCCCGATCGTTGTAATGAGCCCTTCGCCCAGATCCCTCTCTGCGGCTGCACAGCCATAAAACTCTTCATTGTGAGCTCTGTGTATGCAGATGAGGCCGGGCCGCCATTTACATATTGATCAGAAGGCGATGGCGGAGCGCGCCGAGGATACAAATAGCCGCATGTCGTAAATTACAAACGAGGCGAACGACTGCCAGCGCACCCGCCGGGGGGTGGGGGGAAGGGGCAGGTACCGCAAGGACTGACAATGCAGCAATCCCGAGGAGTGTAATGGACATGCTGGGGGTTGTAGTCCCACCGCGGCTGGACTCAGCGCTCCCGGCCCAGGAATCGCGTCTGCCTCCCGTGCAATGCTCTGCGGCAGGACGAATGTCAGAATATCCCCGCAGAGATCGAATTCTGGCTGAAGGTGGCAACGGCGACCCCAAAATCTCTGGATCTGCTTCTCTCTCCAGAAAGAAGGAGCCATCTGTGTTCAGGAATCACCCAGGGTTGTCATCTGGACTGAGAGGCTGGTTTAGAGATGACGCAATCATACAAATCCTGGTACCTGGCTGTGTTTACAAATGTCTGACACAGATCAGCCCCTGCTGCAGGATCTCACCATGTGACTTGCTACAAAGTTACAATGTACAGTCTGTAACTTTGTAGAAGAAGGAGGAGTCACTCCCTCAGTCTCCCCTCCCCCAGTGATCAGACTGTACATTGTAACTTTGTAGAAGGAGGAGGAGTCATTTCCTCAGTCTCCCCTCCCCCCAGTGATCAGACTGTACATTGTAACTTTGTAGAAGGAGGAGGAAGCATTTCCTCAGTCTCCCCTCCCCCAGAGATCAGACTGTACATTGTAACTTTGTAGAAGGAGGAGGAGTCATTTCCTCAGTCTCCCCTCCCCCGGTGATCAGACTGTACATTGTAACTTTGTAGAAGGAGGAGGAGTCATTTCCTCAGTCTCCCCTCCCCCGGTGATCAGACTGTACATTGTAACTTTGTAGAAGGAGGAGGCATTTCCTCAGTCCCCCCCCCCCCCCCAGTGATCAATGTACAGTCTGATCACTGGGGGAGGGGAGACAGAGGAAATGTTTCCTTCTGCCTGCAGCAGACTGATGACATCATCTCAGCCTAGGCGACGTCACCGAACGGCTTTTTAACCCTTTATCTCTGGCTGTATGTATATATATATATGAGGCACAGAGATGGATCTTAGCACTGAGCTGCCACATATATATATATATATATCTCACGTGTGTTGGGAGCGCGCTCAGATGGACCTCATAGCACTGTGACTGCGCTGTCACCGATCGCTCTCCTAGCAATGATCGGGGGATGGGGGTACGGGGCTCCCAATCACATTGTAGAGGTGACATTGATGCAGCGTTGCGTTCACCTTAAAGGGCCAGGAGTGGGCGGAGCCTCCCTGAAAAAGATCCTGTTGCTGTACATTGTGGATTCACGTCAGGAATCCATTCCTACAGACTTAGAAATTTACTGACGGGTCCACTTTAAAGTTTGTCCCTATTTCAGGCTGGAGCCGCCAAAACACGAACAAAACCGCAAGCCGTGACGCCGCGTCTCCGCGGTTCGCACATTTCCGTGTTTGTTTTCTCATCTCTGAAATCTCATAAATGGTCGCCCAAATAATCCTCCCCCCTGCCGCAAAAGAAGACGCCGCGTCGGATGGTCTGCCAGACGCACCGCCGTCATTAACGATCTTAATCCATTATCACGGCTCCTTCTAAGAGGATTTCCCCCCGCGCCAACCAGATTTTCACAAATTCGCCCCCGGCGAGAAATATATTCATTTAATGGGTTTATCTCCCTATGGAGACCTCATGGCGGACGGAGCAGATTGTTCGCAGGAAGTCGCGGGGGAAAGGAGCGTCTGCGTCGCAAACAACGGTGAGAGGATCTCAGGATCAATGGAGGCTGGACGCAGACGCGCGTGGTCCAAAGTTGACCACTGTCCACGTTTTTCTCCTTCATGTTGTGCAGCGCGCAGTTTTTCAGGCTGATGACGGAGGCGTCCCTATTGGCTACCCATTCTTGGGCTGACAGGTCTTATACACAGACTGTAGGATCCTGTGACGTCACTGAACCCAGCATGCCCCGGTCTGTGACATCACAAGGGGGGCGGTGCCACCAGGTGACGCCGCCATAAGGCCCCGCCCTTATCTTTATAAGAACAGTCAAACGGCGGAGGAGGCATTCGGCGGTCAGCCGTCAATGAGGGCGGAGCGTTGTTGGTGGTGCGGCAGGCGGCGTGATTGACGATGGATTTACATCGGGTGGGGACTTTTTAAATTTTTTCCAACAAAGGATTTGTCAAAAAACCGTGCGTTTTTTATTACTTTGACACCTTTTTGGTGAATGGGTAGGGGTACTATATACCCGATACTCATTCACATGAAGTCGTTATCTGGGGCCCCCCCTTGTTAAACCCGCAGACCCCCACAAGCACAAGCCAGGGTTGTCGGGAAGAGGCCCTTGTCCCCATCAACATGGGGACAGGGTGCTTTGGGGTGGGGGTGGGGCAGAGCCACCCCTTGCCCCACAGTACCCCCCCATGTTGAGGGCATGTGGCCTGAAATGGTTTGGGGGGGGGGGGGCTCGCTCATCCTTCACCCCAGTCCCTGACCTGCCAGGCTGCATGCTCGGATAAGGGTCTGGTATGAATTTGGGGGGGGGGGATTGGAGGGGGGGCCACACGCCATTTTTTTTTCTTTCTTCTTTTTTTTTCAATAGTCAGGTGCTGCCAATTGCAACCGCAAGTCATTTTAAATGTGATTTGATTCATTATTTTTCTTTAGAAATACCATATTTGCTGCAGCAGGTTCTATACATGCTACAGATGCGCCACTTTACAGGCAGACTAAGGGGACAATCCCCCGGGCACGATATTTAAAGGAATTTTTAATTTTTATTGTTGAACTTTAAGCATCATTATAATCACTTTTTTTTGCATTGATACATGTCCCCCAGGGCAATACCCGGACCCCCCATACCCCTTTTTTGGCCAATTACTTCCATATAAGCCTTCAAAATGGGCACTTTTGATTTCTCATATTCGGCTCCCATAGACTTCAGTGGGGTTCGCTGTTCAGGGCAGAACCTTCACCCTTTTTGGTGGAAGTTCTGCTGCGAACCGAACGGGGGGGGGGGGCTGGGGGTGTTCGGCCCATCTCTATTCGTAGTATTAATAAAAAAAAAATCCAGTATATTTCCCGTAGTTGTAGAGGCTGTAACTTTAACGCAAACCAATCAATGTGAACTTATTGGGATTTTTATTATGAAAGAGATGTATCAGAATACATAGAGGCCAAAATTTATGAAGAAATTTGTTTTTTTTTGGAAATGTTTTGTAGCAGAAAGTAAAATTGTTTTTTATTTGAATTTTTGGTCTTTGTTTATATAATAATAATAATAATAATAATAATAATTAAAAAAAATGCAGAGGTGATCAAATACCACCAAAAGAAAGCTTGATTTGTGTAAAATAATGATAAAAATTATATTTGGGTACAGCGTCGCACGACCGCGCAATTGTCAGTTAAAGTAGCGCAGTGCTGAATAGCAAAAAATGGCCTGGTCATGAAAGGGGGTACATCTTCCAGAGGCCAAGTGATTAACCCTCCACTACCCTCCACTAGTGCGCTGCAACTGCAACTGCGTTTATTGCCTACGACGGCGGTTTGTTTCGTTATGAATTAAAATTTTCGTTTTTCAGAAATTCAGATGTATCCAAATTTTCAGAATTAGAATAGTACCGAATTTAAACTATTCTGAAATAGCAAAAAAAAAAAAATTCGTACAAAATCCCGGATTCGAATAGTTTTCCAATTTCCAAAGAAAATAAAACAGAAAATAAAGGAATAGAGTAGAAAATAATCTTTTTTCTCTATTTCTTTATTTTCTATTCTAGTTTTATTCTCTTTGGAAATTGGAAAACTATTCGAAACTAATTCTAAAACTTTTCGAATCAATCCGAATAAGAAAAAATCCGAATCGATTCGAAAATGATTAAACAAAACAAATTTCCGAAAACGAATGAAACGAATGTAACTAAACAAATTTATGTAAATAACGAATCGAAACAAAATGAATTTTTTTCGTTCTGCACATGTCTACTGTAGGGCGCTTGCTGAGCGGCCTCAATTACTCGAATGGGTTGCATTCGGCTTGCGCAACTTCTGCCGAAATCAACAGGGGGTGTCATTTCTGCCGCAGTCATGAAGCAAAACATGGGCTAAAGGGGGCAGTGGTTGGGGGGGGGGGGGTGATGGCAGTAAAAGCACATCTAAACTGCAGGGTTTTACCAACCTCTGCCCACAACCACTAGTGTGAAAGAGCCTGTTAAAAAGAAAAAGCCACCCCCCCCCCAAAAAAAAAAGGCAGAATTAGTAACAGTATTGCCTCCTGAAGCCTGCAAACTGATCTTCACCGTCGTCCCCTGAAAAGCGATCTGCAGTGGATCACTTTTCAGAGGACGATCAGTTTACAGGCTTCAGGAGGCAATACTGTTACTAATTCTTGCTGTTTTTTTTTTTTTTAGGGGGGGGGGCTTTTTATTTTTTGCATTGCAGGGACGCGCCACATCCAGGAGCCCGGTGTATGGCTTGCACAGCCCCTTTCGCTTACAAGGGGGAGCTGTGCTGCTCGTAGCATTAAAACTGCTTTTGGGACAGGAAGCGATAGGAAATCTAAATTTTCCGCTGTCATCAGAAATCAGAGGATGGGCCGCTCAAAACCTGCGGCCCTCCAGCTGTTGCGGAACTACAAGTCCCATCATGCCCCTGCCTTAGGGAGTCATGCCGGTCACTGTCAGCTGCTTGCAATGCATCGTGGGACTTGTAGTTGGAGGGCCGCTGGTTGAGCGCCCGGGACTTCCCTGGCCAAAACCTGAAAAGAACGCTCTTGGCTTTTGATACATTTTATCATTCTTAGTTCTCTGAAAAGTAACGTTGTCTGGCGGCTGGGAAAGGAAACGTTGTCTAAACTCACATCGGTACATTCTGTAAATATCTATTTGATTTCCCGCACACAGATAACTCTCGGATCGGATTGTGTGCCGTTGGCGCTGTTGGCATCCTGCTGTTTTCCTTGCCGTCAGCTGACAGGCGTTGCCCGCCTCCGCTCTTCCCGGTATTAGCGCCGGATGCAGTCTGTCTCCCTCTTAATAGCTTCGTTCATCTTCCTCTGGAGAATATTTATCCGCGTTCCTGAGAGCGGCGATGCGAAATCAATATCGGCCTTATAGAGAGGAAATCACCTTCTCTGCCTTACCGATGGGAGATCCGGCACAGCTGGGGCCCCCGATGACACCTGGGACCTGGGGGGCTATTGGATCAGTATTGGGGGAGTCTAAATGATCAGTATTGGGGGAGGGGTAGAGCTGGGCGATTTTTTCCAAAAAAAAAAAAATCTGCGATTTAAAAAAAAAAAAAACTCGATTCACATCGAGTTTTTTTTCTTTTTTTGATGGACACCGTGCCGGGCCTGAGGAGCTGCGGGCAGGAGTTTTTAGGCAAGGCCGCGGCTTCGGTCTGGTCCGCGGCGTCCGGTGATAGACCAACACAAAGTGTCACATAATTGTGAAGTGGAAGGAAAATGATAAATGATACAAATAAATATGTGAAAAGTGTGTGTGTGTGGGGGGGGGCATTTGTATTCAGCCCCCTTTACTCTGATACCCCTAACTAAAGTCTAGTGGAGCCAATTGCCTTCAGAAGACACCTAATTAGTAAATAGAGTCCACCTGTGTGTCATTTAATCTCAGTATAAATACAGCTGTTCTGTGAAGCCCTCAGAGGTTTGTTAGAGAACCTTAGTGAACAAACAGCATCATGAAGGCCAAGGAACACACCAGACAGGTCAGGGATAAAGTTGTGGAGAAGTATAAAGCAGGGTTAGGTTATAAAAAAAATCTCCCAAGCTTTGAACATCTCACGGAGCTCTGTTCAATCCATCATCTGAAAATGGAAAGAGTATGGCACAACTGCAAACCTACCAAGACATGGCCGTCCACCTAAACTGACCGGCCGGGCAAGGAGAGCATTCATCAGAGAAGAGCCAAGAGGTCCATGGTAACTCTGGAGGAGCTGCAGAGATCCACAGCTCAGGTGGGAGAATCTGTCCACAGGACAACTATTAGTCGTGTTCTCCACAAATCTGCCCTTTATGGAAGAGTGACAAGAAGAAAGACATTGGTGAAAGAAAGTCATAAGAAGTCCTGTTTGTAGTTTGTGAGAAGCCATGTGGAGGACACAGCAAACATGTGGAAGAAGGTGCTCTGTCAGAGGAGACCAACATTGAACTTTTTTGTCCTAAAAACAAAATGCTATGTGGGGGGAAAACTAACACTGCACATCACCCTGAACACACCATCCCCACCGTGAAACATGGTGGTGGCAGCATTATGTGGTGGGGATGCTTTTCTTCAGCAGGGACAGGGAAGCTGGTCAGAGTTGATGGGAAGATGGATGGAGCCAAATACAGGACAATCTTAGAAGAAAACCTATTAGAGTCTACAAAAGACTTGAGACTGGGGGGGAGGTTCACCTTCCAGCAGGACAACGACCCCAAACATACAGCCAGAGCTACAATGGAATGATTTAGATCAAAACATATTCATGTGTTAGAATGGCCCAGTCACAGTCCAGACCTAAATCACATTGAGAATCTGTGGCAAGACATGAAAATTGCTGTTCACAGACGCTCTCCATCCAATCTGACAGAGCTTGAGATGTTTTGCAAAGAAGAAGAATGGGCAGAAATGTCCTCTCTAGATGTGCAAAGCTGGTAGAGACATCCCCAAAAAGACTTCCAGCTGTAATTGCAGAGAAAAGAGGGTTCTACAAAGTATTGACTCCGGGGGGCGCCATACAAATGCGCCCCCCCCCCCCTACACACACACACACTTTTCACATATTTATTTGTAAAAAATGTTGAAAACTATTTATCATTTTCCTTCCACTTCACAATTATGTGACACTTTGTGTTGGTCCATCACATAAAATCCCAATAAAATACATTTACATTTTTGGTTGTAACATGACAAAATGAGGAAAATTTCAAGGGGTGTGAATACTTTTTCATCCCTCTCTTGTACCATATGCAGTGAGCGAGGGGGCGGGGATAAAACCTGGGAACACGTTGGCTTAAATTTCACTTCTTGTACTTTTTTCTCTTGATTCTTACACACACACACAATGAATTCTCTGTCTGCACTTCTTTGAATATTATTCCCGGATCCTCTGCTGAGTCCTCGGCACACACACTGGAGCCTCGGTGGTGATCTCCGGACTCTTGCTGGTATAATGTATGGACAGGACACCAAGCAGTGGGGTGTCCGGGGATTGGGGGCCCTTTAAGTGTCTCTCATAAGAAGCTCACAATTCACTCCACAGGCTGATCCAGAGAGGCCGAGCCGGACAGACAGAGATTTACTACCCTCTAAGAAGCTGTCAGCTCTGAGCGATGAGAGTCAGGGGCCCCGGAGAGAGGAAATGGACAGCAAGTTACAGTCCAATCTCCCCACATCATGAATCTTCTCTCAACTACAGAGCCGGACATCAGACTGAGAGGATGGAGAAGAGATGGAGAGAGGAGGAGAGAAGAGAGAGAGAGAGAGAAGGAGAGGAGAGAGAAGGAGAGGAGAGAGAGAAGAGAGAGAGAGAGAGAAGGAGAGGAGAGAGAGAGAGAGAGAGAGAGAGAGAGAGAGAGAAGAGAGAGATGGAGAGGAGAGAGGGAGAGAGGAGAGAGAAGAGAGAGAGAGAGAGAGAGAGAAGAGAGAGATGGAGAGGAGAGAGGGAGAGAGGAGAGAGAAGAGAGAGAGAGAGAGAGAGAGAGAGAGAGAGAGAGAGAGAGAGAGAGAGAGAGAGAGAGAGAGAGAGAAGGAGAGAAGAGAGAGATGGAGAGGAGAGAGGGAGAGAAGGAGAGGAGAGAGAGAGAGAAGGAGAGAGAGAGAGAGAGAGAGAGAGAGAGAGAGGAGAGAGAGAGAGAGAGAGAGAGAAGGAGAGAAGAGAGAGATGGAGAGGAGAGAGGGAGAGAAGGAGAGGAGAGAGAGAGAGAAGGAGAGAGAGAGAGAGAGAGAGGAGAGAGAGAGAGAGAGAGAGAGAGAAGGAGAGAAGAGAGAGATGGAGAGGAGAGAGGGAGAGAAGGAGAGGAGAGAGAGAGAGAAGGAGAGAGAGAGAGAGAGAGAGAGAGAGAAGGAGAGAGAGAGAGAGAGAGAGAGAGAGAGAGAAGGAGAGGAGAAAGAGAGAGAGAAGGAGAGGAGAGAGAGAGAGAGAGAGAGAGAGAGAGAGAGAGAGGAGAGAGAGAGAGAGAGAGAGAGAGAGAGAGAAGGAGAGGAGAAAGAGAGAGAGAAGGAGAGAGAGAGAGAAGGTGAGAAGAGAGAGAGAGAGAGAGAGAGAGAGAGAGGGGATAGAGAGAGAGAGAGAGAGAGAGAGAGAGAGAGAGAGAGAGAGAGAGAGAGAGAGAGGAGAGAGAGAGAGAAGGAGAGGAGAAAGAGAGAGAGAAGGTCGAGAAGAGAGAGAGAGAGAGAGAGAGAGAGAGAGAAAGGAGAGAGGGAGACTGAAGGAGAGGTGGGAGGAAAGAGACAGGGAAAGATCGTTGAGAAGGGATAGAAAGGGGGGAATAGAGGAGAGAGGAGAGGAGAGGGGAGGACAGGGAGAAAAGGGAGAGAGGCGCAGAGGAGAGAGAAAGGAAAGGAAACGGGAGAGTGAGAGAGAGGAGAGGGGAGACAGAGGGAGAGGAGAGCAAATGTAAGGGGGATATAACAGGGAGGCAAAGAGGGGATGGAGAGTGAAAGGCGAGGAGAGGAAAGAAAATGAGAAGAGAAAGAGAGGAGAGGGAGAAAGGGGAGTGAGACAGAGAAAAGAGGAGAGGGGAGCGATGAGGGAAGAGAAGAGCAAAGGAGAGGGGGAAAAAGGAAGGAAGATGGAGAGGAGAAGACAGGAAAGGAGGAGAGAGAAATGTGAGAAGAAAGGACAGGAGAAGGAAAGAGGAGAGAGAGAGAGAGAGAGAGAAGTGGGGAGGCAGAGGGGAGAGGAGAGCAAAGAAAAAGGGGAGAGGAGATGGAGAAAGGTGAGGAGACCAAAGGAAAGTAAAGGAAAGGAGGAGATAAAGAGAGAGTCAAGAGAAGAGGAGAAGAAAAAGGAGAGGAGAGAGGGGAAGAGGAGGAGAGAGGGGAAGAGGAGAAAAGGGGGAAGGGGAGAGGAGAAAAGGGGAAAGGAGAAAAGGGGGAAAGAGGAGAAGAGAGGGGGAAAGAGGAGACGAGAGGGGGAAAGAGGAGACGAGAGGGGGAAAGAGGAGACGAGAGGGGGAAAGAGGAAAGGAGAGGGGGAAAGAGGAAAGGAGAGGGGGAAAGAGGAGAGGGGGGAAGAGGAGTGGGGGGAAGGGGAGAGGAGGAGAAGAGAGGAGGAGAAGAGAGAATGGGAAAGGAGGGAAGAGAAGAGGAGAAAAGAAGAGGAGAGAAGAGGAAAGGAGGGAAGAGGAGAGGAGGAGGAGAGAGAAGAGGAGAGGAGAGGAGGGAAGAGGAGACAAGAGGAGACGAGAGGATGGAAGAGGTGATGAGAGGAGGGAAGAGGAGGGAAAAGGAGAGGAATGGAGAGAAGAGGAGAGGAGAAGAGAGGAGGGAAAAGGAGAAGAGAGGAGGGAAGACAAGAAAAAGGAGAGGAGAGGAGGGAAGAAGAGAGGAGGGAAGAGGAGGGAAAAGGAGAAGAGAGGAGGGAAGAGGAGGGAAAAGGAGAGGAATGGAGAGAAGAGGAGAGGAGAAGAGAGGAGGGAAAAGGAGAAGAGAGGAGGGAAGAGAAGGGAAAAGGAGAGGAGAGTAGGGAAGAAGAGAGGTGAGAAGTAAAAGGAGAGGATAAGGAGAGGAGAAGGCAGGGATGAAGAGACAGGAAAAGACAGAAGAGGGAGAAGAAGGATACGGAGAGGTCGGGAGGTGAATTGGAGCAGAAGACGAGACCTCATAGAGGAGCACAATGTATAATGTGGTTTCAGACCCTCATAATCTGATCCAAATCTTTTTAGATCACTATACAGCGTCTCCCAATTTCAGCCATCCTGGTGAGAATTTTGCTGCCACTATAAATACATCTGCGGGTCTCATCAGGGAAGGAGGGGTGAGCGCCCCTCTGTTATGTGACATGATAGAAGGTGACATCATTGGGGCCTCGGGCTGCTCCTAGCGCTCAGCAGATCTTATATATAGTCTGGAAACATCTCTACTTGGGAGAAGAGTCACTGAGCGCAGAGGGCTGCACTGTATGTATTACACCACACAGAGAGGGGACTGATAGGGCCCCATTGTACCAGCCATGCACCAGGCCTGGAGCCACTCCATCAGCATCCCCCCAACACCACCTGGGTGCAGTGATCCACCACTCAGGAAGCTACCGTGAACTAATTAACTTGAAGCTTGGCTGCGCCTAATTAATCAGCCGCCAACCCCCCCGTTTAGTCTCTATACCACAGTGCTGCCAACAGGGGCATTACATAAACTCCAGGCCAATGTGATCAGCAGCCAACGCTGGAATATTGCAGCTATGTCACAATAATGGATTCTGCTGATGAACTATGAGAGTCTCTGGAGACTCCAGCTAACTTAATGCATAAATGCCCGGCCTCTCAGACTACAAAGATTTCCAGCTATAAAATCTCTGTGGGCTCTCAGAGATCCTCCAACTCCTTCCACAAAAAGGCGGACAATCCCTTCTCTTTCGTACTGCATGGGAAGAGAAAAGAATTTGGGCGCAAACTAAAAACTCTCATATATGGGTGGGATGTGAGCATCAGAACTGAACCATGGAGCAATGGAAGGAGGTGGCCTGAACTAATCATTTCAAGAATGGTTTGAGGAACATAACGAGTTGGAGGTGTTGACTTCCAAATTCTCCAGATCTCTATCCACTCGATCATCTGTGGGATGTGCTGGAAAAACAAGTCCGATCTATGGAGGCCCCACCTCACAACTTACAGGACTTAAAGCACACATGTCAAACACAAGGCCCATGGGTCGAATCTATGGGGTGTTTTTCATGTGGCCCTTGCACCCAGGGCTTTTTCTCAGATGGAACTCCGGAACCTCCGTTTCGTAGCGCACTCCTCAAGCCTGCACTCTGTATGTAGAACACACCTGAATTCCGCACTCTGTACGTAGAGCACTCCTGAACTCTGTACTATGCACATAGCGTACCCTTGAACTCTGCAGTCTGTGTGTAGCACACTCCTGAACCCTGCACTCGGTACGTAGCACACTCCTGAACCCTGCACTCGGTACGTAGCACACTCATGAACCCTGCACTCTGTACGTAGCTCACTCCTGAACTCTGAACTCTGTACGCAGCTCACTCCTGAATTCTGCACTCTGTACGCAGCTCACTCCTGAACCCTGCACTCGGTACGCAGCACACTCCTGAACCCTGCACTCGGTACGCAGAACACTCCTGAACCCTGCACTCGGTACGCAGAACACTCCTGAACCCTGCACTCGGTACGCAGCACACTCCTGAACCCTGCACTCGGTACGCAGCACACTCCTGAACCCTGCACTCGGTACGCAGCACACTCCTGAACCCTGCACTCGGTACGCAGCACACTCCTGAACCCTGCACTCGGTACGCAGCACACTCCTGAACCCTGCACTCGGTACGCAGCACACTCCTGAACCCTGCACTCGGTACGCAGCACACTCCTGAACCCTGCACTCGGTACGCAGCACACTCCTGAACCCTGCACTCGGTACGCAGCACACTCCTGAACCCTGCACTCGGTACGCAGCACACTCCTGAACCTGCACTCGGTACGCAGCACACTCCTGAACCCTGCACTCGGTACGCAGCACACTCCTGAACCCCTGCACTCGGTACGCAGCACACTCCTGAACCCTGCACTCGGTACGCAGCACACTCCTGAACCCTGCACTCGGTACGCAGCACACTCCTGAACCCTGCACTCGGTACGCAGCACACTCCTGAACCCTGCACTCGGTACGCAGCACACTCCTGAACCCTGCACTCGGTACGCAGCACACTCCTGACCCTGCACTCGGTACGCAGCACACTCCTGAACCCTGCACTCGGTACGCAGCACACTCCTGAACCCTGCACTCGGTACGCAGCACACTCCTGAACCCTGCACTCGGTACGCAGCACACTCCTGAACCCTGCACTCGGTACGTAGCACACTCCTGAACCCTGCACTCGGTACGTAGCACACTCCTGAACCCTGCACTCTGTAGGTAGCGCACCCCTGAACTCTGCACTCTGTATGTAGTGCACCCCTGAAACTTTACTCTGTTTGTAGCACATCCTTAAACTCTGCACATAACGCACTCCTGGTATTTGTTGCCTTTTAAGATCCTCCCATTGTTAGATTTGTTGCGGTGGAGGGGGGGGGGAGTTGTTACATTCCTGCACACCTATTCTCTGAGTAAAAAAGCCCTGTATAAATTTATATAGTCTTACAAATACAACTGGTTCTTGCAGGGCAACCATAATG